>NW_024347791.1:3542307-3627140 GCF_902729225.1 Pteropus medius
GCAGAGGGAATGCAGTTAGCATGAATATGATGGCTAGGTGGAGGGCCAGGGGAGGGAGTCATTGGGAGGGAGCGCTTTATGAACTATATCAACGTCTAACCAATGTACTATATACTTGAAACTAATTTAAGTAAATAAATAAAATACCCTTGCAAATAAGTATTTAGTAAAAGTGGTAAGGATTAAGAAGGAGACGTGTTTGATAGGAAAGGAGGGGTTGTGAGACGTGAGACCTGAAGAGAATGTTAAGGGGATAAAGGAGAGAAGGATCTAGAAGGAGGAGAATGCTCAGAGACCCTCTGGAGGGAGTGGAGAGAGTTAAGCCCCCAACCTCCCTATGAGGTGCCTCTCTCTAAGGTCAGAATATTTCGTACCATTTCCTGTCTCCTGGAAAGAAGGACCCACCTTTTCCCAGCTTTGGAGAGTCTTAAAGGGACTTCCAGAGGCTGTGGCTATGACCGAAGGTGACTAATTCCTCAAAAAAGAAGTGCCCTTTGGTGATAGGGTGGTGATTTTGAATCTCACCTTGATTGCTCATGGGGGCCAAACTGGAGAGAAGTATGTCAGGGGCGTTTCATTGTTCCAGTTAACATTTGAATGAGAACCTGGGGGCGTTTCATTGTTCCAGTTAACATTTGAATAAGAACCTCGGTGTTTCTTTGCATTGTGAAAGGAATGTCATAATAAAAAACTAGAGCGTCCCTCCGAACCAGGGCCTCCTTAGAACTTGGAAAGCCACCTTCTCTGTCTTTCCCCGGCATCTGAATAGCATGCCCTACTTGGGCCCCAGAGGATGGGCTTCTTGAGAAATTCCTCGTTTTCTAATGATCCTGAGTCGTATCCTTTAAAAGCATGTTTTTGCTACCTACGAGATTAAATAAAGTAAATGAAAAGAGCATGTCAGAGTCGGGCTCTAGGCAACTGAATGAGGCCCGTGGCTTCCAGTAGGGCAAATTGAAATGTTCCCTGCCTTTCTCATTTCTTTCCCCAGCCCGCCCTGGTTGTGGCGACTGAATACAGCATGTGCCTAAGTATCTACTCCTTGTTTGCATGGAAATAGTGCACCAATTGGATCCCACAGCATTTCCTTCCTCTCCTGACAGCTCCTGACAGCTTGAATTTTTTTTTTTTTTTTAAAGTGGCTTTGATAAGAGTCAGGGCCAAATTATTAAATCACCAGGGTGACCCTTTCTGTTCATCAGCCGCTAATGAACTTAGAAAATTGGGATCTCATCTGGCAGACAAACTCATTTTGTTTGACACACAGCTTAAAACTATTTGTAAACAAGAACAAATTGCGGTGTGTGTGGGTTTTTTTTCCCGCTCCAACGGGCCCTGTGATCGGTACACGTGGGTTTTCGAGGTTTTTTTTCTCTTTAAACGTCTAGAGGTTCGTAGAAACAAAGCATTGGGTTTCTTCCTGTCTTGGCTGCTTGCATTTGTGTTGGCTATCGGCCTGGGTGTGGACCTCGTACACAGCTGGCGTGGTACATTAGAAGGCAGGAAGATGTGCATGTGACCGGTGGCTTGATCAGTTACTCGTCAAGTGACTTTATTGAATTAACATCTTTGTTACCCCAGTATCCTGATTCACAAAATGGATAGTTAACAGGTAAAATGATGACAATATATTATCATATATTGTATATATGCTGTATATATATATATAGCAATATATTGTTTTCATAAATATAAACTGTATGTAAAACATCCACATATGTATGTACACACACATATACATATAAAATAAAGATTTATTTTGTGCTTATTAGTACCTGCAATTATCTCCTGAAAACAGAACAGATTTCTTTGAGGGTAGAAAGTCACTTTCATTGTAACTTTTCAACATATTTTTTATTTAATCGGGCATTGGAATACCTAAACTCCGAAGTCGTTTAAAAAGCAAGTAGAGCGTTAAACATCTTTACCTTCAGTTTTTTCTGTTCCCTCAAATTTAGAAGAAAATTCAGAAATTCTTTAGTTAACTGCTGGGGGTTCCCACTCTATAAACAGGAAGTATGGAGGAAAATAGACGTTCAGGAGTCAGATTGCCGAGTTTATATTCTTGCTCCATCACTTACTGGCTGTGTGACTTAAGGTATATTACCTAGTTCCCCCTTCTGTAAAATTGGTATAGTAGTACCTAATTTACAGGGTTGGACTTCAGTAAGACACTGTAGATAAAGCACTTTAAATGCAGTGCTTGGCACAATGATACTTAATATGACAATATACTACTATGACTAGTAATATTATTGTTTTATTCATTGGCAATAAAGCAATTACTGCAATTGTTAAACAAAACAAAAAATAGAGAAGGTTTCTAGTTAAACTGACTCTAGTGGGGCCCTCAAAGGGGACTCGCCGAGTCGGTGGTCCCTGAGGATGGATTGGAGGTCATGTCCTGAGTCATCATGCACAAAAAGAGGATAAAAGAGAAGAAAGTGAAGGATTGTCTTAGAGGTTCAATATTGATCGGTTTTACCAACTTCGAAATCTCCTTCTGAGCACGTAAGTCCTCCCTTTCATCCGTCCATGAAAGAAGACGCTGATCTCCGTGCCCCACCCCTTCTTGCCCTGGCCTTCCAGCACAGCCTGGTGATCAATAGCCACCAGGGGATTTAGAGCCATCTCTCTACAGAATCATACAGTGGCACTAGCACTGCCTTTGCCTTGTTCACGACCATGTCCCCTGTCCCCAACTAGGTTGTTTCTCAAATGCATATTTGTTTAAGTTAAAAGACACAGCCTTCTGCCTGGAGAACCTCTAGTGGCCACCTCTTCTTCCTTTCGTGGTAACTCATTTCTCAAACTTCTCACTCGTTTTCCATCCGCTGGCTCTAGTCCGCCTTCCTATACATCTCATACCGCTCTTCTAAAGTTGTTCTTTTCTTGAAAAGCGAAGTCCTTGTTTACAGGGAGTCGTACTCTGACGAGAGAGATCCAGGCCCAGCTAACTAAATATATTTTGCTAAGTGCTGTGACAGGCGACCTGGAAGACAGGTGTGATCTTGTATTGTGAAATGATGGGAGACTTAATATTATATGTGTGAACCAGAGACAATGGGCATTTATATCATAAGATTATTGTGTAGATTAAACCAGGCAAAACGCTATAGTGTCTTGTCTAGCACGCTTATGTCTAGAAATTGCTCAGAATAAATAAGGGTGATTGGTAGAATCTTTTTTTTTTTAAACTTGACTATTTCGATAGGGACCAATCTGTGTTATCAAGCCCTGGCTGTTCTGATGTCACTGATTATTTTTTTAATTGAGGTATAATTCACGTACCATAAATTTCACCCTTTTAAATGTACAAGTCAATGGTTTTCATGTTCAGTGGTTTTATATACTGAGTGTATTTACAAGATTATGTTACTGTCACTACTATTTAGTCCCAGGATATTTCATTGCCCCCAGAAGACACCCCATACTCATTAGTGGTCACGCCTCAGCCCTTCTTCTTTGAGTCTCAGGTAAACACGTTCTATTTCTATGGGTTTGGACTGGAAGATGCTTGAAGGTTTCTCTCTCTGCCATCTTGAATGCTTCCAAGTCATGAATCTTTCCGTGTTTAGGTCTGATAAACATTTTTAAAAATATGTGTTGATTTGATGAAGAGGAGGAAAAAAATATAACTGAAGCAGCAGAGCAAGAAGATAAGAACTCGGAATTTAGACTTAATTTTCTCCTTTGCTCTCTGGATAACTTTGGACATGCCATCCTGTTGTCCGAGCCTCAGTTTCGTGAATTCGGATGATTTGTGTTAGGTTAGGCAATTGCTCCCTCCCCAACCTCACTTTTAGGGTTAAACTCAATGATTTTGAGTTGTATGTGGGTGTATTTGCTTCAAATATGTGCTTGTTGAGTACATTCCTGCTCTCAATAACCCACAAAACCAGCATTGCTTGCTTTTTTTCAGTTTCAGTGTTCTATATAAAAATAAATATATTGAGTATATGTATTTGTGTGTGTATAAAACGGTGGCATTTTTTTTTCAGGCAACTGTCTTGTGAGGATTAATGAGATAATTTATGTAAATTACTCAACACAAGGTTTGGCACTTAGTAAGCACTGCATAAAAATTCTTTGCTAGGTGAATGATGGGTTACCCGGGGTAGACCAGTTGACGTTTGCCTGTGTAAAACCTGCTAAATTGGTTGTCCCAAATGATCCCAGCTGGAAGCTTTTTTGATGTTGGGATAAGGCCTCTGATATCTGCTTTCTTTCTTTCTTTGCCTTCACTGGTTTGTGGAACATGTCAGTGTGAAATTATAGATTTGGAAAAACAAATGCTGTGAGAGGAGCAATTTACCTTATCCTGCTCTCTTCAAGTGGCATGGGAAATGAAAAACGTCCAAACTAAGACAAATTTATTGGATACCAAAACCACCAGGCTATTGATTCTTAAAGCCAGACAGCAAGGTTATGAATTGGGTGATAAAAATGGAAAGCATTTAGCTTGACTTCTGAGATGGGGACGGCTTTGTGTGTTATCACAGCTATTGGGTTTTCTTGACAGCGCCACAACTAATGAACTCGCACTTATTAACTAGGCTGTTTACTTTATGTGCTGCATCTGTCTAATGTGTTGTGTGAATGAGATATAGCTGAACAATTTCATTTTTTTTTTTTTTTTTTTGTAGAAGCTAGATGCTGGCAATTTAATCTCTAATTTTGAAGGTGGCAGGAACATGAGCTGGAAGTTCTTATCTGGAACTAGAAAAGTAAGAGATTGTTAGAAGCCAGGAATAGTTCTGTACTCTTGCAGAGGGGGGATTTATGTCTCCTGAGAGAATTTGGGACTAAATAAGCAGACGCCGTATTTTGTGTGTTAGAGATCAATTACGGAATCTGCATTTATTTCCATGAAGCCTGGTTTCATGCTGTTTCTCTCACACGGTTAGAACATTGAGACCTGCGGTAGCTTTCAGGCCATCCTGTCCATTCTCCAGCTACCTTGAATCAGCCCTGCTGATCTTTGACAGGTGACCTCTGGGGACTGGGCATCTCTGACCTCATAGAACTGAAATGCTTCCCCCTGACTTTCTGCCATGTGTGCTTTTCTTTCTTGACTTTTGCATGATGATGAAGGTAACTGTTAAGGGATGAGTTGTGTCCTCCCAAAAATTCATAAGCCGGAGTTCTAACCCCCAGAACACGTCCTGATTGGGAACTAGGGTCATAGCAGATGTAATTAGTTAAAATGAGATCGTACTGGATTAGATTGGGTCCTGATTCGATATGACTGGTACCCTTATAAAAGGGGAAATTTGGACCCGGACACGAACATAAGGAGGATGCCTTGTGGGAACTAGAGATGTGCTGCTCCAGGCTGAGGGACCAGCAAAAGCTCAGAGAGAGTCTATGGCCATGCCACCCTGAACAAGCCTGATCCTATCCGATCTCGGAAGCTAAGCAGGATTAGGCCCGGTTAGTACTTAGATGGGAGACCACCTAGAAGACCAGGTGCTGTAGATATAAAAAATAAAAAATAAGGGATTGTATGCTGACGAGGTCCTTGCAATATGCGAGATCAACCAAGGGTAGCCTCGCCTAAAGAAATGAAAAAATAATAAAAGCTCAGAGAGAGTCCTGAAGAAGAGCCTCTTCTCGTGCCTTCAGAGGATGCGTATCCCGCTCACAGCGTGGTCTCGGAGTTCTGGCTCTCAGAGCTATGAGACGATACATTTCTGCTGTTTCAGACCCCCCATTTGTGGTCCTTTGTTACACGGTCCTAGGAAGCTAATACAATAACCCACTAAACATCCGATGCCATGAAAGTATGATTATTTATGAGAGGGGAAAAAGCAAAAGGTGCATTGTACCTTCTTACCCCCTTTCAGTTCTTTTGTTTTTTAATGATCAAACTGTCATTGAGCACTTGATTAATTTTCATTGTAGAGTTGCTCTGTGCCAGGTAATAGGCTGGGCACCCTTCCGCCATGTTTAGTTTTGGTTCTACCTGCTACGATGTGTGTAACGTGGGGCATGTGATTTCACCCGATTGAGCCATGGTTTTCTTATGTGCGTGCAAATATTGGGAGTCTTGAGAAGATTAAATGAGATGTAAATGTTTTCAGGTGTCCACCGTAGAGCCAGGCACAGAGTAGACTGTTGCTACTGAGAGACAACAGCTACTGTCACTTGAGTGCCCTAGGTGCCAGGTTCTAGAAATGTAAAATCATTATTAATACTAAAGATACATCCTTATGTGCATAGAGCAAAGAGATTCAGAGAACCTAAAGAAAAGCCATTTTTATCAAACAAGGACGTGTACACAAGTGTTCATAGTAGCGTTATTCACAGTAGCCAAAAGATGGAAACAACCCAAATGTCCATCAGCTGATGAATGAATGAATAAATAAATGTGGTAGGTCCACGCAGTGGATTATTATTCACCCATGAGAAGGAATGGCACAGTAATACATGCTAGAACATGACTGAGCCTCAAAAACACATTAAATAAGAGAAGCCAGACCACAGAAGACCACATATGATATGATTGCACTTATATGAAATATTTAGAATTGGTAAATCCATAGAGACAGGAAGCAAATGGATGGTTGCCAGGGGCTCTGGGTAGGGGAAAATGGAGACTGACTGCTTAAGGGGCATGGGGGTTTTCTTCTGGAGTATTGTAATTTTTTTGCAATTAGACAAAGGTGGTAGTTGTGCAAGATTATTAATGCACTAAATGCCACTAAATTGTGCATGTTTAAATGGTTAATTTTATGTTATGTGAATTTTACCTCAATAAAAAGGAAAAGCCCTTCTTGTTTAATTGCAAGGGTATTTATGTGGCCTAAGTCAAGGGCACATTGAACAGGGGTTAACATGTATGACAATTGAGAGCCATCACGCAGTATAATTCGAATACCTGGAAAGCAGGAGGCTCATCAGCATGTACTCTTGACTCTTGGGGACTTTTTAGGACCTGCGGCAAATAATGTTTCTGTTTGTTTAAATGGGGAATTTCCTTCATGACACTCTCCCTCCTGTGGCTTTGGTGACACTGTGACTTTTCATTCCAGCTCATGACTAGGACTGAGTCACAGGCCATCTCCAGACCAACTCTTGGAGAAGGACAGTGACGCTCTGACACACTGACACCAGCTGTGATTTATTCCCTGCTGCTGGAGGTCCCATCTCTCAGCATGTGCTGCTTCACTGTCCTGGTGTGTTCGGGCTGTTACTGTAGCCTGGGTGGCTTATAAACAATAGAAGTTTATTTCTCACAGTTCTGGAGCCTGGAAGTCTGAGATCAGGGCTGGGTTCTGGCGAAGACCCTCTTCCGATTTGTAGACTGCCAACTTTTCCTTGTATCTTCGTGTGGCAGAAAGAGTCCCTTTGATAAGGATACTAATCCCATTCATGGGAGCTCCACCCTGATGACCTAAGTATACTTCTCAGAGACATTACCTCCTAATACCATCATATTAGGAATTAGGATTTCAACATATGAATTTGGGGAGAATACAAACATTCAATCCATTGTACCCATGTATGGAACAAATTAACATGTGGCAACAAGAAATGTCCCCCAAACCAAGGACATTGCTATTGAGATGGTCCCCAGCTGGGTCTGCCACCAGAAGCATTTACATTGGCCTCTGGGCTGCACATTTACCTCCTCCTAAGCCGGTGCTCACACTGGTTTCAGAGTTGTTAGTTTTCTTAAACACAGATGCTATAATTCCTGCTCAGGAATATTCAGTAGCTGTCCAGGGGCTGCAGAATGAAGTTCAAGTTCTCTACTTAGCATTCCAGGTTATCCTAGTCTTATTCCCTTGCATACATCAGCCTCCTTATTTGACTTTGGAAAGAGTGGCTGGTGGCCATTCCCTGGTCCCAGGCCTGTCCTTACTCTTTCTCTGGTGGTTCCCTCTGCAATGGATGACTTCTCTTTCCTCGCCAGCCTTTTGAAATTGTGCCATCCTCTTGGGCTCAGCTCAGATGTTTTCCTCTGAGAACCTTGTCTCTCCCCATTCCTGTCTTGTGTCCATGGTCATGGTGTCTGTGTCCGTATGCCCTCTGCACTCTCAAAAGGCTCCTCAAGGGCAGATCAACTCTATGGCTGTATCCCCAGCCCCAAGCTCCATGCCTGGAATGGAATGTACGCCCAGGGAGCACGTGCCACGTGGACCGGGATGAATGGCAAGGAGTAGAGAAAAGGGAGAGACATAGTTGCTGCTTTTCCCCATTTGCTACAAGAGATGTTTACATAAAATCTCCATAGGCCTTGGAACGCGGAGGAAAAATAGACTCTCCAAGTTAGACACATACTCCTCCAACGGTCGGGGAGACTGGAGTGCATTTTGCAGTATCAGCCCTTGTTAAATGCTTAGGAGTGTTTGCTTAAGCAGAATGAAAATGGGAGGCATGCCTGCTTAAATCATCCCTTTCCAGAATGAAAATCAAAAGGACAAAGACCAAAACACTCTCCGATGGTGGCTTCACGGGTAGCCTCGTGGATGTGATTAAGAGCTAATTTAACATTCAGAAGAAAAACATAAAAATCAGCCTTCCAGAGCTGTAGTCTGACCCCAGGAAAAGTGCACATCCTCAGGAAAGATCAATTTGCATTAAAGATTTGTTTGGCAATGCATTGTTGAGAGAGGTTAATGCTGTAAGTGGAAATTTTTGATTGCTTCTCGATCTTTTCTCTGTTTTCGCTTCTCCACCTGTGTCACCCCAAAGAGAGCGCCATGCCAGAAGTGACATTCACACTGCCCGCCTATTGACATCTCTATTAAATTTGAGTTTCTGCCCTTAAAAAACAGAATCTACGTTGTATGGTGTAATATAAGGGATGGAAATTAAGAAAAGTACTGGGATGCAGATCAATACCTTCCACTTCCGCGGGCCAAGGGAGATGGCTTTGGAGTAAATGATTTCCACAGCGAATTTACTCTTCTTTCCTGGCATGTACCTCATGGAAACCTTCTCTGAGGGACGGTGGGGACTTAGACCACGGGTGTTTAACCTCAGCCCTATTACCATTTTGAACTAGATAATTGTTTGTCGTGAGGGGTTGTCCTGGGCCTTGTTTATCAGCATCCCTGACTTTTACCCACTAGATGCTAGTAGCACCCTGTTCTCCCCAGTCTTGACTATCAAAAATGTCTCTAGATATTGTCAAACGTCCCTGGAGTAAGGAGACAATCGAGGATCTCTGTCTTAGAGGGTCACCATGTAGATAAGTAGGAGCTAGTCCAGTAGGCAGCAAGCAGAAAGGCATGGCAACCTTCGTTCGAGGCCGCTCCAGCGTTGGGACATAGAGCAATGAGGTCCACAGGAGTCAGATCATGGAGGCCGTTAATGCCACACTGAGGAAAGCACATCGGATTGAAGTCAGAAGTCTTGGGGTTAACCCCAGGGCCCCTCTTCCCAGCTGTGTGACTTGAGTCACTTAGCCTTTTGAGCCTCAGTGCTCCTATCCATCAAGGGAAGTCCTACAGATTGGTGGTAAAGCCTGAATGAATTAAGACCACATGGAAGTGTCAGTATGACACCTGGTACCTTAGCTGCCCAGTGAATGTTGTCTGCCCCCGAGTCTACACCCAGTTAAACCAGTTCTCTCTGGTTCCAGCACCACCCGCACAGGCCGTTTATCCAGCCTGTATTACTGCTCAGCCTCCTGGGTTCTCTGCTTCAACTCCTTTCTCGTGACCGAGACCAAACTTTCCTAAATGGGACAATGGCTTAGGAGATATTTAAACTTGTACTGTTCAGCACTGTGGCTTTTGAGCACTTGGAACCTAGCTAGTTCAAATTGAGGTGGGCTGTGAATGTAAAGCACACAGTGGCTTTCGAAGGCTTAGAATGAGAAAAGAATGTAAAATATCTCAACATTTTATATTGATTATATGTTACCATACTAATGTTTTAGATATGCTAGATTAAATAAAATATGTTATTTAAATTAATTTCTTTCATTTCTTTTTACCTTTTTTAAAGGCGGCAATGGAAAACAGGATGAGTTTTGTAAGAATAGCTATTATCTTGTCCAAGGAAGCGTGTTGATTTTTCAAGAGAGAATCATTTCTTGTTACTAAGTTTTGATACACTTTGTTTCATGAGGCAGTCTCTTTTTAAAGAATGAGAATGGTTCTTTTACAAAAAGCAGTAACATATTGAAAAATGCATAGTTTATAATAAAAATAATAATAATGATAAAGCATGGTTTATTTTTTTTTTTCTTTTGGTAGATGTCAGCATTTCTTTCCTTTTTAATAGTTCGCTCTTTACAAATACACAGCGCCTCGAGGCAGGAGCAGGGCGCAGCCATATGTTAGTTCCTTCACCCCCTTTGTTACGGATTGAAATGTTTCTGTCCCTTTAAAATCCCTGTGTTGAATCCTAACCCCCATGAGATGGTGTTAGGAGATGGGTCTTTGGGAGGTGATTAGGTCGCGAGGGTGGGGCCCTCATGAATGGGATTAGCATATAAAAGGCCCCAGAGATCTCCCTCGCCTTTTCTGCCCTGTGAGGACACAACTAAAAGGTTGTTTATCTCCGAACCAGGAAGCCAGTTCCTCATTAGACACAGAATATGCCAGGATTCTGGGACCTCATAGCCTCCAGAACTGTGAAAAATAAATGTTTGTTGTTTAAGCCACTCAGTCTGTGGTACTTTTGTTCTAGCAACCCGAATGGACTACGAGGCCCTTCTCCCTGATTTGTGGACATCACAGCAAGGAGGCAGTTGTGTCTGTGTCATCCTTAGAATTTGATTGGCTAAGCAGCTAAAATTCAACTGACTCGTTTTAATGTTGTTGACACTACTACAACATCTCACGTTGCCGTGCAATCGTATTTTCGATTTCATTTGATCTCCCTCGATCCTTGCAACAACCCTTAGCGCTTGATAATGCCACGGGCTATCCCCAAAACAGAGGGGAGCCTCCAGAATATTGAATGACTTGCTAAGGTCCCATAGCTGATGTGCGGAGCCCAGGTCCTGACCCCTGGTCCTCTACAAATGCTGTGAGGCCCATGTGAAATGAAGGCGTGCCTTGGGGTTTGTTTTTAATATAACAGAAACAAGACAAGGCAACACTCTGAGGCTGCAGGTAGCATGCTCTAATTACAGGGTTGTGTGAAATGGGTGGTTGAAGACTGGACCGGAGACCCTAATGAGGCCTCTGCCCCTTCATCTGGGACATCACAGTGGTTCTGAGGGCAAAAGGACACGTTTCCGTGAAGCAAGAGAATTTGACTTCGCGGCAGGATCAAGACAAACTAAGTTGTCGAGAATGGTCCTTAGCATCCTTAAAACACAATGAACTCCAAGTTTTCATTGTTTGTTCCAAAGCATATTGCATGTGGCTTTTCCTCTTGTAGTTCACATGATCAATTTTTAAACAGTGCCTTCGAGGCCAAATGCCATTTTCCAAATGAAAAAAGAAATCCGGAACTCCAGTTTGACAGGCCAAAGGATCATCCGCAGGAGGGAGATGCTTTGGGGCCTGATGTGCAGAGAAGAGACGGAGGGAGGAGGCAACCGCGGGACCGGCCTTCAGAAGGGATGCTCCAGGCTCGGAGTAGAGGCCAAACGCTTCTTGTGTGTGTTTCCCTGCGGGGCAGAGGAAGGAGAGAAAGTACCAAAGCGAACTTCGCAAGTGACCTCCAATGTAACAAAGAGTGTCTGGGGGACACGTCATTGCCACAGGGACCTACTTGAGGCAATGTGAGGATTTTGTTTCTCATATTATAGATGTTGTACAGTCAGACAGCTAGTTGGTAGGCTTCAGTTAAAAAAGGGGTTTTCTGAAACCATATTAGCATGACGGCAAGGTACTTGATGGCTGAGGCTCTCTCAGCACCTTCATTCATTCATTTGTTCATCGATTCATTCAATGAATGCCTCCTGTGTGCCTGGTTATACACTGAATATAAAGCAGTCATGGTTATTTACCCAAGTGGAGATTGAAATCTAATGGGTGAAGGAATCATTAAATAAGTAGGTCCTTGTAGGCACAGCCAAGAGTTTAGGATTTCAGGGCTGAGGGGAAACATTTAACAATTTCAAGTGTGATCTGAGTGAGGAGGTTACTGTAGGAGGCACAAACATGAGACAGTGGTGGCTTGGATTCATATAGTGACAGTAAAACTGGAGAGAAGTAGATGTATTATTGGGGAGAGCGCATGTTTTAGAGGTAAAAATGGCAGATTTGAGGATGGATAGAGTTGACACAATGAGACAGGTGATTGGCGTGAACAGCTTGAAATGTCTGTGTAGTCACGTGCCACATCACGATAGACCACAGATAATGATAATAGCAAATAGCAAAGCTCACATTTGTTGAGGGTCCTTCTGCTATAGGACCTGTCTTATAAGCTCAGTGAGAGTCAGTTCTTTGCCTCCTTAGAAACTGGGACAGCACCTTACAAGAAAGGTTTACTGGAGACTGGATGGCAGTGTATGACTGACAGGATTCAACCAATCTTCTAGTTACAATCCATGGCCCAAATCTGATATATGCCCCCTGATTAGTTGGGGAACCTAAGTGATTCTGAAGGATTTAGGCCATTGGGTTCCTTAGACATTTTTTTTTTTTTTGAGGCTACTTAGATTTTTATTCCTTCCTCATGTGCAATGTTTCTAGACAATCCACACATCTCGAATAGCCATGAAAAATCATTTCTAACATCCATGATGCTACTTAAAAGACAGCCTCTGGTGTTGATCAGAGATGTCTGGTGCACAGCGTTCGGAATGTGGGCTTCTGACTGGAGTCTTTCAGATGGGAACCAGGCACCCCTGGGAGGTATAGTCCCAGTTAGGATCCTGCAGATGTTAACTCACCACACCTGGCATGTAAACTAAGTCTAACATGTATGAACTGTACTGTCCGTGCTCAAGTATTTTGAATCACAGCAGTATAACAAGATACGGTGGTGATTTTAAGCTTTTAAATATTTTTAAATTATAAAAGCAATGCATACTCCTTGTATACAATTTAGGAAAAAAATATATTCATGTAATTGAAATGACCCATATCCTATACCCAGAGATAACTTTCAACATTTACACCTTTTTTCATATCTACAATTATGGAGATATTTATACATGTATATACACTTTATTATTACACTAGACAGAAGGATACTTGCAATCATATTTTATGTGCAAATTTGAACCCTCTTGTGGCTTAACAGATCATGATCATTTTTTTGGCTCCTACATTGTTCTTTATAAATGTGATGGTCATTGATTAAGAAAAATGGCAGATGCTTAGGAGGAGAAATTGACCAGCTTGGTCAAGAAATCGGAAGTTGGATTTGAGGGAGGGGTGGTTAGAGATGACTCTTAGATGCCCATGTTAACAGATGGGACAGTCTCTCTTTCCCCGAACAAGGGCAGGTTAGGGAATGATTTTCTGAGGCCATTTGCACATGGTTGGGCTGTAATTTCCAGCCCACTTCCGGTTTCTTCCTTCCTTTTTTCTTCCTGTGTTGACTTCTTGGAGTAACTTCTAATATCAATAGAGATTTTTCTTTAAAATGTGTTTTTAGTACATAGAGGTGTCATTTAAAAGTCAAATCTATGGAGGAATATTTTTTTACCTGCTGAGTTTAATTTCAGGTGTTATCATAAAATGCAAACCTGCTAGACTCTGTTTTAAAACTTTGTACAAATTATGCCAGTTGAAATGAACTTATGCAGATGGAGAGAGGGAAAGGAGGAAAATAAGTGTTTTAAACAGTTTTTTAATGTTATTTAAATATTAATGCCACTTGAGTTCAGCTTCATATACATTCCTACTTTCTCCCGAAGTCTAAATGCATCTATAGCTTTCCAATTATATTTATGTTTATTGTACTTTGGGGGGGAGGGCGGTAATATGTGTGACCCTGAGAAAGAAAATAGTCATAAGCTTCAATACGAAGGATTGAGGTTAGATCAAAATGAAAAGGCCTCGAACAGTCGTCAGAATCAATTACTCAGGGAGAACCAAGCCTACGGTGTCTGTGCCATAGATGCGTGTAATCTTTGGCCAGTTAATGAATCTTTCTAGGCCTTAATTTTCTCATCCATAAAGTGGGGATGAAAAATAGGTTATTTTGAGAATTAAACAAGTAAAAACACAGAAAATTGCTTCATAAATAGTAAGTGCTACTTACTGCAAGTTGTCTTTACTGTCATTATGAGTGAACTGTAAACAAAAAGTGACTTTAATGTGGTACTACCTCCCAAAGGAGATTTGAGTAAGTCCATCAGGTTTAAGTCACCCATTTGGCATGTCAGTGAATACCTATTCATTGGGATGTTTTCTACTAAATTCTATGGCAGTGGAGGTAGGGAGAGGGAAAAACCTAAGTAAGGCTTCTCTTTTGTTCTAGGAAGGGGACGATCACCCTACCATGTGCTGATCCACCATTGCTAGTCACTTATTTGAAGGCTCTCTCACTTAAGCCTCATAACCACCCTTCTAGACAGAGAGAGTAGCTTCTCTGTACGGATGAACAAAATGAAGCTTACTCAGAGAAAGGACTTGCTGAGATCACAGCCTGTCCCGGGTGATATCTGGATTTGAATCCACATCTGTTTAACTGGACAGCCTTCTTCCCCCTTTACCTCTTCTTCCCGAGAGAACCCCAGTGTCCCCTCCATTCTCATGCTCGGTCACTACCTGAGTTTGTCCGTGGGATTGGTGTCTCATGCTTCAGAATGAAAAACCTCCCTAGGGGGAACTTTTCTCAAGTCAACAGTCTTTGTTTAAAAAGATTTCGCGTTTTTGGCTTTATTCTCTTGTGCACACCCTCTAGCCCTGTGGTCTTTCATCTGTTTCAAAAGAGGGCCATTTAGGACAGAGTCAGTGCCGAAGAGAGCCTGGCGTTGACAGCCGGGAATGGCTCCATTAGGTGTTTATTGCCGGCAACTTGCTGAACACAAACTCCTGAAGCTTGAGAGGGTCGTCTTTGGTTAGAATCTGATTCCATTTATTTGTTCTACAGACAATTATCAGGCGCCTGCAGATGACAGGCAACATGCCGAGTCTCAGGGAATGCCAGGGGAGTCTGGGCCGGAAACACCAAGGCTGGCGGGAAAGGGAGACAGTTCAACCAGACCGTTGTCATATGGGGTTTAATTAAGGGTTATGGCAGAGAGAAGGACCCATCGTGGGACTATCCAAAGGGACAACCAAACTAACTATTCATGGACACCCGTTCTTGTGTTGATCTTCTCCCTCTTTTTGAACGTGTCTCAGCCAGGCTTCTGCATGATCTAAAGACCGCTTGCTGCAGACTAGTTAGGTATAGGTCATCTCTACATTCCTCCCCATTCTCAGCACATTTTAATTGTTTCCATGCCTTCTGGACATCTTCCATATTAATGGTAGAAGCTATTGAGATAATCTCGGCTCAGTGTTTTTAGGCTTTCAGCTGTGATTGAGATGGAGTCTCCTGCAGGTGATGCTGTGGCCTATCCAGTCTCCTTTCCTTTGAGTCCGTTGTCAGTCAGCCCCGCGTGCCTCCTGCAGTCCCCTCTGCCTGGAACACGGAAACCGTTCTGCCATCTTGGCTGCACATGGATCCATCAGCAGCGTCATTGTCCTTCCGTGGAGGTTCCTCCGAATCTCAATTTTCACATTCTTGGCATGCCCGTGGATGTTTTATGTTGGTCTCTCTTGATAGGCTGTGCTCTTCGAAGCCAGCCCTCATTCTGGTTTTTCAAAACACAGCAGTTGGTTAGTGCTTGGTACATACGGGGTGCTAACTAAATGCTCCTTTAATAAATGTGTTAGTTCCAGCTTAAAAACTAAACTGTACTATGAAACACGGTTGTGTGTGTGTGCACACGCATGTTAGGGGAAGAGAGAGATCTTTTTGAGTTTTTATCATCCTCCATTTGTTTATTTCTTTTAAAGAACCGTCTCTGTTTTGATAGACTGCAAAACTGCAGCATCATCTCTTGAGATAAAAGGTTAGTAGGAAAGCGTAGACCAGTCAAACGACTTTCAGCATCTACGGGATATTTCTTTTGCAATTTGCATTTATTTACGGTGCTGAGAACTCAGCCCTTCTCCTTTGCTCTTCCTTGACAGAAAGTATTATGAGGGAGGCCGAGGACTCCATGCTCCTGGCAGAGAAACGGCGCTGGGATTAGGGATTGCCACCTCCGAGAGGATGCTGGGAATCTGCAGAGGGAGACGGAAATTCCTGGCTGCCTCGTTGACTCTTCTCTGCATCCCAGCCGTCACCTGGCTTTACCTGTTTGCAGGGAACTTCGAAGGTAAGAAGGAAGCTTTGGCAGAGTGAGAGGGAAGAAAGAGAACATTGTCTGTCCCAGAGTCCTGGGAAGAACCTCCAAGTCATCTAATCTCAATTTGTCATTTTGTAGAACAGTGGATAGATACTGATGCCCAGTCACAGGAAAAGACTGGCCTAGGTAGTTGGAGGGAGTCAGTAATGTAAAAAGAAAAACATAAGCACAGAAGCAAAATAAGGTGCACCTAGATGAGGGGGCATGGCGGAGGTTACACAAATGTTAAATACTAGCTTTGCAGGTCGATCAACGTGTCGATAATGGGGAAAAGGTTGGGCCCTGGAGGGACTACTTAGCTATTCATGGAACCAGACGTTTCATTCATTTTTCCATCTATTCATTTATTTATTCACACATTCAACATGTTGTTGTCACTGTGGCTGTGGCTGTTTAACATCTATGCTAAACCAGGTGCCGGGCATAAGGCGATGGCGGATCTGGACCTTCATAGGACAGGGGAGGAGACAGACAGGTGAACACAGGATTGCTGCACATTGCGATGCGTGGTATGAGGAGGCAAGCTAGGGTGCTGTGGGAGATGGCTGTCTGAGCTGTCAGGCCGGGCTGGGTATAAAAACTGATCGGTCCTGATGGGTTGAGAACAAGAATACAACAGAAGAGTTGCCATCCCCAAACAAATAAAAACAAACATTTATCACCGCCACCTTCCAGAAGTCAGTAGAAAAGACTCACCATTCTTCCAGCCGGCAGTTTCAAACGCATTGCAATCTGTTGCGTATCAAAGATGGTTTTCTAAGCTTCTGGGCAGGAAGGGATGGCAGCATTGATGAGCACACTTTCTTTTTTGTTTTAAACCCCCACCCCCCACACTTGAGTTAAAAGAAAAATTAACTCAAATGAAAAGCTGTCCCAAGGATGTCACTACTGTTGTTTTTAAACATTTTCTTTATGCATAATTTTATTGACAGCTCAAGGCTACCTTTTAATTAGGAGTTCCACTTCATTTTCTGAGATTTGCCCTGAGTTAGCTGGACTGAATATAAACGAGGTAGAACTACATGCCTGAGTAACAAGGAAGGGTCGAGCGCCACACCCCTGTCACTTTCCTGCCCCACACATCCCTGGGGTGGTGGAGCTTTCATCGAAGCAACTAGACAGAGTAAATTATGCTGTGGTGGTGTGGATGGTTGGCTTTTGGCAAAAGAATCATCAGCGGGAGGAGGGTGAGTCGGTGTTGACCCTGGCAGAGATACGAGGAAGCATTCTCCTAGGGTCGGTGGAAGAGCCCTTACCCGAGGCAAGAGGACCCCGGGTGTGAGTCCAGGTCTAATCCACTAAAACACTGGCTTTTAAAGGATTACAAGACTGGTAAGAACAATAATAATAAACAATAATGATGACAATGACAACAATATAAATTACTAGTATTTTGAACATTTCTACCTGCCCAGGCATTATTGTAAGGACTTTTACGTGTGAACTCTTTCTTCACAATACTCCTGCGTAGTGGGTATAGATGCGGAGGGTGAGGCAACTAAGCTTCAGTGATCTGCCAGAGGCCCCAAAGCCGGTGGAGGCGGGGCCTGGGTTGCTGGTCTCCAGGGCTGGGGTTGCTAAGTGCGGCACCATGTTGTAGACCGGGGCTGCCGTGAGGTGGCGGTATTGCCTCTGATTGGCTCGTCTCTGGTCACTCCCCGTCTGGAGACCAATCACTGTGATTGCGGGAGGCTGGGGAGGGCAGCCCTGTGCTTGTTTCTCGTCATGAGGTAGAGTGGAGTTCCTGATACGGGGAGAGGGCTGGCCCCCAAAGTTGAATGGTGCGGTTTCCCAGAGGGGAGACTAGAAGTTGATCTGGGTGGTGGAGAATTCATAACTGGCTGTGCTTAGCGATGGGTTGATGTCAGCTTGAAGGCTGCCTTCCAGCACCATGCCATCTGGCCCAGTCCCGCTGATGGAGTGACTGTGATCCTTGACTGAATAATTTTGTTAGACTACCAGATAGATGATAGGAAACTGGGAGGATCCAGAAAAGACTCTGAAGCAACATGCAGAGACCGGGCGTAGGTACTCTGTCAATACGATGCTCAATAATAAATCCTACCCTTGAGACCAAATCACGACCTGCATTAAGTAGGGGCTGGACGACGAGGGTACATTAACAGAAGTATTCTCACTAGAATGATGAAGGTGACAGATTTCTTTTACTGGGGGTATCAGTCCACAGCTGGCCCACTGCATTTATTTCTGGACGCCATACTTTAAGAACAGTCTGTAGGCGAGTCAGCAGACTTGGGAGAATCTGGGTGAATGACAGTGCCAATTCAAACCTCGTTTCAGGAGAAATAGCGGGAAGAATCGGGGCTGTTTACCTTGGAGAAGCAGAGGCATCGGGTGTACACGATCAGCTTCAGCAAACAGCCAAAGGGCTGTCACCTGACAGAGAAATTAGGACTACTCTGATGGCCCCTGAATCTATAAAGGGACGTGGCGGGGAGCCAGAGGTCTAGCTTATCATAATGAGGATCATGCTGTCCAGCGCTGGAACGAGCTGCTCTGGGAAGCAGTGGAATACTCGGCACGGGAGACGTGCAAACAGAAATGCAGTGTGATGGGAGAGTGTTGAGTGTCAGGTGCAGTTGGACCTCTCACCTCCTGGCCCAGGAACCTGAGATTCTAGAAGAGGCTGTGTATTCATCAGGAGACAGAGGCCACCACGCAGCTCCGGCCAGTCGCTGCTGACATCTGTGCACTTCCCAAAGGGGCTGCGGAGACATTCTTCTCTCTAGTAAAACACAGCCTTGCAATCTATTTATCGACACCCTTGAGTTTTCCGTTTCAGGGCAGGCGGGGCCATAAATAAGGTATGGAGTTGCTGTCTGCTTTCTTGGAAACGCTTTCATACTCTTTGTGGGTCTATTTATTTTTCAACCTGTTTAATTTCAGTGGCTCTCCTGAGAGCAGAGCCTAGAACCCTCCCTGAGATGCGGACGTTTGGTGTTACACAGCATGAAGCTGCACGTGTATTGAGAGCACTAGATGGGTTCAGACATCTCAGGCCCTAAAATCAGCCAGGAGCTGGGTGACATGGGGGCCTAACCACTCCTCTTTCTAGACCATCTTCCCCTATGTGAAATGACATTGTAAAAAAATGAAGCCCACCTATTGGGGGCACTGACATTCTATAAGAGTATGATGCTAAGCATCTGTTGTGAGTTGGAAATGGCCAGAATCTTCTCCATGGGAAAGATGACAGGAAGAAGGAATGACTTCTTGTGATTGGCTTCTGGGTGTAGACCCAGGATCGATGCATAGAAGCGGTAGGGACATGGGCATTTTCTCAGTGTAAGAAAGAACGCCTGTTCTAAGCAGTAGATTTGCCAGGGATTGGAGTCCACCATTGAGAAGGTGATGAGATCCCCATTCCCAGAACTGTTTGCCAGAGGCCACGTGACCATTGGTTAAGGATGCTAATGGGGAGGGACTATTTTGTTGATACTTAACACCCAAGTTGCTAAGTCCTATTTCTTACTTTGTTTCTTCCCAAATCCCCCTTTTTCTCTGCCTTCTCAGCGAACAATCCCAGCTACTCGTCCCTCAAGCTCTAAGCTTTGGAATCGTCATTCTCTTCCATCGTCCGTTCCCTCCATTGTATGGTTGCCACATCCTGTTGAATCTGATCTTGGCGTCTGGCATCTGCATCCTTTGCTTACTCCCTTTCTCCACGGCTGTTCCCCTGGCTCAGCCGTTCATCCTTTGTGATCAGGGCTGACGCAGCAGCTGGGGCCCTGCCGCACATTTCTTCCACCTGCTTGAGAGTAGCCAGAGCTACGAGCTTGATCATAGCACCCATCTGCTCCTTGTGGGCCCCTCTGGCCCCATCTCCTGACGTCCCCCTGTGGACTCGCACAGCCCGGTATGCACTGCCCTCTGTGGCTTCGGGCTTCTGACATGCTGTTCATTCTCCTGGAGACACTGCTGTCCTTTGGTCCTTTTTGCTCCCCTTATTTGCTTGGCTGACTTGGGTCCTCCTGTCTCAGCTTTAACGTGATGGCTTCTCACTCTTAACTCTGTTGGTTTCCTCTGCTACTCCCCCCCCCCCCCACTCTCTGTAGCTTCCTCTTCCACATCGCGACACCTTGTTTTTCTTGTTTATGTAATCTCCTGTCTTCGTGACTGGCTACAAGCATCAGTAGGGAAGGGAGCGGTTCTCTCATGTCCATCCTTCCATCTCTGGTACCTACTACGAGTGCCAGGAGAAGAGCTGGTCCCGAGTGTTCACTGAATGAATGAGTGAAGGAAGAAATGTGCCCTCTTCTGGCGTGGAGCGCCCACAGCTCTCCGTTACATCCTGGATGAACTCCAGATTCCTTATCATAGCTCTGGGGTCTTTCAGGAGATTTTGCTTAGCGTGTAATTTCTTCTTCATTCAGTCGAGTGCCTCATCGAACTCCCTGAGAAAAATCCTGCTTTGCCGCATTTTAAGTTTTGCTTTGGTCCCTTTGCCCAGACTACAGTTCTCTTCTCTACGACCCTTCCTTGCAGCGAACACCTTCAATGCCCACGTTCAATGTCCTTTTCCCCTGCCGTCTGATTCTGTGTGCAAACGTCTGTCGTAGCCCTCACCGAGCGAAACTTTGCCTATCTGGCGTCTTTCTAGCCATTCACCTCTGGAGTTTCTCAAGACAAGAGACTGCTTTATTCATTTTTACCCTCCCAGTGCCTGAGCATCACTGTTAGTGGGAGCTTCGGAAATTTTGACCAGAAAGGATACTGAGGGAAGCAGGAGCCACTGGTAGGCAAGGGTTCCGCCTCATGCTCTGAGCATCTGTAATTTTGAGACCTCAGGGTAGGGCACCACGAGCATCGCCTTCCCTCTGGTCGTGACGTTAATTTTGGAACTTGAGTAATTCTGCTCACACACACCTCCATGTGAAAGAGATCGTGCCTATTATTTTCTACCAGTCACCTTTTCTCATGGGCACGTGAGTTTTATTTGTGGGATGTGGTTTGGTTTTGTTCCTGTCAGGAAAATGGCGTTCAGCTGTGATCGAGTTACCAGCACGTGGAAAAAGTGTGCTTTTCAGCCATTTGAAAAATTCTTCACACATGCTGCCCTCCAAAAATTTATAAGCAGCTCTGTGTGGATGCTCAGTGTAGGAGCTTCGGGTGCTCGGGGAGGTGGGCTAGGGAGGGTGCAGGGGTTCCTTCAAAGCACGTGTCTTCAGAGGATGCAAAGTCTGAACATCTAAGACCAGTGTTATGGAGAGGCACGGTATGTTCGTTTCTGACCTGATTTCAGTCCACGCCCACATTTTGTCATTTCTGAAGCCTCAACTCACTGTTCGCGCCGGTCTTGTCAACATAAACTGGCGTGAACGGTTTGAGGGTTGTCGTGATCAATTTTAATAGAGAAATGGGGTCCTGACATTTGACGGTTTTGAGGAGTTGCAGTAAGAACCAAGGGGTTGTAAGTTAACACGTTTTCTTTGCTTTATCATAATAGGGGACCACAGGGCACGTGAAGAGTAGGATAGGGGTGGCGGGTGGTCTTTTATTCAGGTAGAGCTTGTCCAAACATGACAGACTTCCTGGCCTTGCATGCGTGTCCCCAACCCCGGAGACTGAGCTGGCAGGTTGGTGCATTTAGACCGTGCGAGGTGCTAGTGAACAATTTGCTGAAGGTCTCAGCATCCCCAGACGCTAGACTGCATGGCAACTTTGATGGCAGCCAAGCCATTTTGCCTTCTTGCCAATGGCCCAGATGTATCACTTAATACAGATGTTATGGGGTATGAGAACACAGGATGCTGAATGCACAATGAATTGGGGAGTATATTTTTTTAGTGGATCAGAAATGAAGGGCTTTCCTAGCTACTGCTTAACAGCTGCTAGTGCTGAGCTCAAGCACAAGCCCACAAAGGATGAGAATGTGTGAGGAAGCAGCTGTAAATGGTGCCCAAGCCACAGGGCACAGTTGTAAATGGTGCCCAAGCCACAGGCATGTGCCTGTGGCTCTTGGGCCAAAAAGTGTCTCGTTAAGGTCTTGGAATCTGAGAGGGCAGTTGAAAGCTATCATAGTTTTACCTGGTTGTGAGATGGTTGCTAAGGTGACCTCTGGTTTTTCGATACCCAGCTTTCGATCTTAAGCTGATGTCGGTGGTCCTGCTGGGATGGAGAAAATGACCTTGATGTATCTGTTGGCTGAGTTGCTTGGAGATACTCACGGCAAAAGCCTTGGACCAGGCGCCAGGAAACCTGGTTTATACTACTCCCAGCAGCCACCTTGTATGGGTTTCCCGTAGCAGCTGTAACAAATTACCACAAATTTAGTGGGGGCTTAAAAAAAGATTATCTTATAGTTCTGGACGTCAGGAATCTAAAATCGGTCCCATTCGGTTTTAAAGCTAAGATGTTGGCAGGGCTGGTTCCTTCTGCAAGCTCCAATGGAGAATCTATCTCCTGGCTTTTTAAAATTTATTTATTTTATTTTTTAGCTTCTAGAGGCCACTTGCTTTCCTTGGCTTGAGGGTGCTTCTGTCATCTCCAAGGTCAGAAGTGTAGCATCTTCCACTTACTTCTTTTTACACATTTATCTTCTTTGCATTGATTAGACAGTTTTTATCGAAAAGACTTTTATTTTTTAGGCGCCTCATATCCATATGACAGAAGCAACACAATAATGGCCCGTGGCAGTTCTTATGTGCACATCCCACGCTCAGACGTGCTGGTGTGCAGTTTGGGTGTTTTTTTGTTGAGTTTTAGATGTTCAGCTTATTGTTTCGAGGGGAGAGATCTGGGGACGTCTCTCACTCCACCATGTTTCTGACGTCACTTAGCTTCAAATTACTTTTTCTGATTCTGATTTCTGCTTCTGTTATATCTCCTCCTTTGACGTTGATCCTCTGCCTTCCCTCCCATAAGGAGCCTTTGATTACATTGGGGCCACCTGAATAATCTGAGATCATCGTCTCATCTCAAAATCCTTAATTGTATCTGCAAAGTCTATCTTGCCATGTAAGGTAACATTCACAGGTTGTGGGGATTAGGGCACGGACATATTTGCGGGGGTGGGGAGGTGCTTTATTTGGTCCTTTCCATCTCTTCCCTCTTCTCCCAGTCCAGTTCTCCCGCATCCCCTCCATCCTATTGTCCTTTAGAGACAAAGCAAAGCGGGTGTTGTATCGCCTTCGTTCTTACGTGGTTATCTGCTCTAGGATCTGCTTTTGGTGATTTGACATATAAGCATCCAGCAGGACTTACCACTCATGGAAAAGGCATTGTACTCAGATGTGTTGTTCTGTTCAAACAATTTTAGAGCATACTACTCGTCTGTATTAGGTTCTAATCAATAACCAATGATATAGGTTAAGGTTTTCTGAAGAGAGAGCCCCAGAATTTCTCATTGAGGGTCCTGGTCTTCAAGTGATTTCATTTGTTTTTATTTCAGACACCAATTTAACGAAACGAGGTGGGGATTTTGTTCAGAAAGACTGTCGATGGTCGAGTAGGTCTATTTTAAGTAAAGGTTAGCCATTTGTATAACTTTGGAATACTCTTTGGTGTTATCCCCTAAATATGAGCATATCCTAAGACCCATCGGGTGTAACTCCAGCCATGGAGAAATGTGCACACCAAAGAAAAATGTGTGTACATTTGCGCAGAAGATCTGTGTGAGAATGTTCACATCAGCATTATTTGTAACGGTGCCAAACAGGAGACTACTGAAATATCCATCCACAGTGAAATAAACAACGACCGGCATATTTATATTAGTGAGGTACTACAGAGCAGTGAAAATGAATATAATCACAGACGAGCAAAAGAAGACACATAGGACTCTATACCATATGATTCCAATTACATAATTACAGAAACAGGCAAAATTTAGGGGTAGAGACTGGGGCAGGGCACAGGGAAGACATTTGGGTGCTGGTAATTTTTTTAACCTGTGTGAATTATACAAGCATGTTCACTTTGTGACAATTCAAGTTTTCACTTATGATTTGTTCACTTTTCTGTATATTATTTAAAAAAACCCTATGCAAATCTTGATAGTTTTAAATAAGTATCTGATTTTGAAGGGATTTTATGGGTTTTGCATTCTTAAATGAGAGGAATTTTATTAACCTTTGGGATTTTGAATCTATGTCACTGTTCAACTTTGAAATTCAAATGCTTTTTAAGCATGAAACTTTTCTTTTGGGATAGATGTTGAACATTTCTATTAAACCACGTTTCCTTTTTTCTTTCCTGTTAAACCTCCCCATTTGGACACATATTCTCCCTGTGAGGGTCTGATGATAGCACTGACTTCACGATCTGAAATTTGCTCATAGAACCCTAATTCCAAAAGAGTGTTTCCATCAATTTAAAGCAAGACCAGGACAGGCACACCTCGAGATATTGCAGGTTTGGTTCCAGACCACCCCCCCCAATAAAATGAGTATCACAGTAAAGGGAATGGTAATCATGTTGCTGGTGGAGAATCTTGTCTTCAATTAAAACAAAACAAAACAAAACACACGTTTGTGAAGCGCAATAAAACGAGGCATGCCTGTATTCCTGCGAGAGCTCTAGCAATGACATAGCTCCAATTAATATTAAAGCAATATTATTTCTTGATATGGACACCAAGCCACATTAGATAAATGTTCTCATCTGCATTAGTCAACGAACATGCATCTTCATAAATTCCACATGCCTAGAAAAGAAAGACTTTTGGAATTGTAGAAGATATGGGAACTGGGAAAGGATGTGTATTATTTAGCAATAGGTTCTATTTATAGCTTGTTAAACAGAAATTGGCTACATCTGGCCTGCAGTTGTATCGGATTTGGCCTGTCCACTACATTTACCATTTTTGAAATGATTATTAATTAAAAATTGGGAGATTGCATATAAAAGTCATGATTTCTGGCCCAGACCTTGACGTTATCATAGCAGTCATCTGCAGGAATTGGGTAGTAGCTGTCCCTTTGCAGAATGCATGGCCGCCTGCTCTAGTTTGTCACAGTCCCCATCCTTCCTTACCGGTTGGTCCCTGTGTTATCCCATGAGCTGTTTTATTCAGAGCTGCGTTGAGAAGAAAGGGCTTCTGGCATTTGCTTATTTTGCTTGTTGACCTTGTCTGGCTCCGTTAGACTTTGATTTTTGGACCTTTTTGGCTCACTCTCTGCCATGTGCCGAGCTAAGGATTCTGCATACATCATCTCATTTATTCCTCCAAACAGCTTCACACTTGTCCCACGGTATAGATGAGGAAACAGGCTCAGCGATGTTGAGCTCTTTTGCTAAGGTCGCCCAGCCATTTAGGGAGCCTGCATTCTAACCCGGGCCTCTCCCGAAAACGCTCTGTAGATTGCTATCTTCCTACAACTCGCATATAGAGAAACAACTAGTGGATGACATTTGAAAGTCAACTTGCTCAGGCTTTTGATGAGGACAAGACAAATCCTGAGAGAAGAGAAAAGGGGCCATCTTGGACGAGAAGGCAAATCATGTTCTGTGGCTAGCAGGATTATTATAAGCCAATAGAAGCAGAAAATTCGATTAGTCCTCTAATGCAATTTGCATTTTGTTTCTGCCAGAGACTCATGCAATTAAGAACAGCAATGGACATTGGGAATCATCTAGGCAGGCTTAAGCCTAAGCAGATCAAAACCTTTGAAAATGACACAAGGACTTTATCTAGGACAGGGGCTGATGGGGGAGAACATGTCCCTAAATGGCAGGTGACACTATTTAAATCACAGAGACAATAGACAAGTTACTTCACATCCCTGCAGGTCAGTTTCTTCTCCATGGAAAGGGGGATATAATATTAGCTCATATCCTTGTTATAGAGGCCATAAAGTACCGATTATATAATGGCAGTCATTCAGTAAATGTTAGTTTTCTTATATTTTCCTAGCATGTTAGAAGGTCATCCTGGGAGGGATAAAAAACATCACTCACCCGGTCTAAGGCCCCCTGAGAAAACAGGCCTAGAGGACTGACCACACTAAGCTCGCAGCCTCAGCCGCTGGTGTCATTGGAACCACCACCCAGATAGTATCACCATTGGGTTCACCGTTTGTAAAGACAAAAGATGCATGTCACATTTATTCATTTCTGTCCATTCCTCTTTCCAGACATTTGCAGCATGCCCTTTAGGTGTTGGAAAGCTGGGGACAGTGCACCTGTAGCTAATCGTGGACCCAGTGGCTGTGTTTGGAGAAGATTAAATTATTTCACCTAGATGACCTGTTCTGGGAACTTAAGAGTAACAAAGAGGAAAGGACCTTTTTCTCTGACGTCAAGTCGAATCACTTCTCTAACAGAAGATTCGTCTGAGGGCTGAATCCGCACATCTGGTTTTCATTCCCAAACCTCCCCTTAAATGCTATGTCCTTAGCCCAGTAGCTTAACCTCTCTGAGCCCACATTGCTCCTCCAGAATTGGGAGTGCTGTTCTCTATTTAGCAGGGTTTTTGTGCAGATGAAAAGAAATCCACTGTGCCTAGCATAGAGTAAGTGTACGGAGTCATTTCACGTTCAGCTGCGTTTGGTGTGCCATCTGTGCTCCGAAGCAAAAACTCGCTCAAGGAGTAGTCTGTTAGGAAGAGCGCTGAGGATGCAAGCTTCCGTCTTCCAGGGTAAGACGTTTAGATAATGTGGGTTTGTCATTTTTGCTCCAGCAGAGGGCACTCCACGCCCCATCTCCTACCAACCCGTGGTTTCTCCTGATGGAGCACAGCCAGTGCCGGGTGTTGGAGCTTGTAGTGACACCCCCAGCAGGAAGCCTCTCCATTGCACCAGTTGGTAGTGATTTCAGTTACGTACTACGGTACAGTCGAGCATGAGCTTTCTCGTAAACACTTAAATAACCCTCCCTCAACCGCATTAGGGATGGAGGGTACCATTCGCATATCCCTTCTGCTCATGGAGTTCACTTCCTGGTGGAAGGAGAGAGAGGATTAACAAATGTATACCATGGCGGACATCGATGCTACCTAGAGAGCTAAAGCGGCATGAGATGACAGTGAATGTGGCAGGGGGAGAGGCTTGGTGAGAAATGAAGGAGGTAAGCAAGTGCTCCCTTTAGAGATGGTCTGGACAGGTCTCTGAGACAGGTGGAAATCGTTCAGGCAGACAGAGTAGCAGGAAGTAGAGAGTGCTTGGTGCCTTTTGTAAAACAGCAAGGATGATCCAGGCTGGAGAGAGAGGCAGGTGAGGGGGCGTGGTGGATGAAGCCAGGTAAGGTAGGCAGGGGCCAGCCCCACAGGACCTGGGGCGTGGGTCTGGAACTCTGTGCTGTGACTTCTTTATCCTTGGGAAGCTTATTCCTTTGCAGTCGGGACTGCCTTCCCTGCCAGCCCAAGAGGAACCTGAGTGAGTGTTTCTTCCTCCTTCCTGTAAGGAGGTCACCTAGATCTCTGGTTTAAGAATTGCCTGGGGCTGTTGTTTACCTGACAGACTCCGAGCCCACCCAGGGGCACTTAGGAAAAAAACAGTTCCCAGGGCCTGGCCCAGATCTGCTGAAGGGGGTTCCGTAGGGGATGTGCGCAGGTGTTGGTATTTTTAATAAGTGCCTCAGGTGATCCTTTGTCTTCTGGCAAATTTGGGAAGTTCGACCTGGATAAAGGGATGCTTCTGAGGGGCTGATCCCATGGGCTCCAAGACTTGGGTTCGGTAATGGTCAGGTTGGTGAGGACAGCACCGTTTGAGTGCCTACTGTTTGTCTTACACAGCAGCCTGGCTTTGTACTTTATCTCCTTTGACATTTAAATGTTAGTCTTCACACCAGGTTCCTAAGGGAGGTATTATCCTCAGCCAATATATTGTTTGTACTTCTGTTAATCACTTCACGTGTTGAATTGCACCTCACTGACATAACTTACCTCTTTTTCAGAGTCGTGTAGACTAAAATAATGGCGCGCATTGCTTGGAAAAGTGCTGGATAAATTATTAGCATTCACCGTGTTTTCTATACCCTTCAGCTGGTGAGGCCTCACATGTCTGTAATCATCACTAAACCCTTAGTCTTTTTTAAAAGAAATTTTTATTAACGTATAGGGCATTACGATATTAGTTTCTGGCGTACGGCATAGCGATTCAACATTTATGTATATACCTCACGACGTGATCACGGTCAATGCGATATCCATCTGTCACCGTTCAAAGGCATCACGATATTATCGTTTCTCTTTCCTGTGCTGTGCATCCCATCCCCGTGGCTTATTTATTTTATAACTGGAAGTGTGTACCTTTTACTGCCCTTCACCTCTTTGACGTGCCTTCCCACCCTCTTCCCCTCAGGCAACCATCAGTTCTGTGTCTGAGTCTGTTTCTATTTTGTTTTGTTTTCTGTGTTCCATGAATACGTGAAATCTGATAGTATTTGTCTTGTCTCTCTGACTTATTTCACTTAACATAATACCCTCTAGGTCCATCTGTGCTGTCTCAAATGGCAAGATTTCATTCTCTTTTACAACTGAGTAATATTCCGTTGTGTATACGTGTACCACATCTTCTTTATCATTCATGTATCAGGGGGCACTTCTGTTGCTTCCATATTTTGGCTGTTGTAAATAATACTGCAGTGAACATAGAGGTGCGTGTGTCTTTTCAAATGAGAGCTTCCGTAATGTTCATCCGCTGCGATCCGTGGAGCATTTCAATCTTTTGACTCGTATTAACTCGTTTGTTCCTCACTTTCCCGTTATGCAGATGAGGAAACCGGAGCATGGGAAAGTTCAATAATTTGCTCAGAGTTCCGGAGCTAGTAAGTGGTTGAGCTGACTTTACCCAGGAGCCATGTGTCCGTCATCTCTCCAAGGTCCTGTTTACCTCTTAAATTGACATCATTTTCCCGTATGAACGACCCTTCCCATAGACTTGGAAAATGGACTAGGTCAAAACTACTTCTCCAGACGGAGTGGGCTCAGTGGTGTTAACCTTTCTTATTTTTCAAACCAGGGATCTTCCTTGCTTGCCTCTCGGGCTTATCTGCCAGTTGCTTCTGCCCTGTTGATGGTTGGACGCAGCCTTCAGGGACAGATAGGGGTCACCCCGTTCTGAGAAGTAGAGATAACCCCCCTCCACCCCCAATTCCCACTTTTCCCTTACCAGAAGCCATACCTGTGATTTATACTTCCCAGAATGCTGTGCCTGGCTTGATCCAGAGAGATGTGGAGCAGTTTGGGTTCCTGAACTCCTTAAATCAGCAGTCCAGAACTGAACATAGGCACCCCTCCACGCCCAGATCGGCAGGGCACATGCGGGAGCCTGTCCTGAGGTGGCAATGAGCGGGACAGGTCTGCAGAGAGAAAAGCGTCTCACCCACAGCTTAATTTTATGTTTTGGATAAACACTCCGAGGTCAGTGGTGTGAAGGGGCGGATAAGTCAGGATCTCTGAGAGTGAGAACGTTTACGCAAGTTTTATATTTTGCTCCCATCAGTCTCTCAGCTGCTCAGATGGAGAGGAGTGTGCTTTTCCCCGTGGTCCACCCCTCTGCCCCAGCTCATCTCTGCATTGCTTTACAGATGCTCCCGCAACAGGTAATAATCAGAAAGACCCTTGAATTGCATCTTGTCTCCGGGTCTTCACTTGCTCAGTGCTCGGGCGAAAGAAGCTGGACTCCTTCAGGCTTCGAGGAAATTCCTGCCATCCATTCTTACTGCAGGATAACGATCGTTAACACCAGCAAGCATTAGTTGTGCGTACTGTCCAAAGCACTGGTGTTTACTTTTCACAAACAGGGTCTGTCATCATCCCTCTGTTGTAGATCAGGTGCAAGATGTTACACTCTCTCTGGGTCACAGAGCCAGTGAATGCAAACCTAGCCTGTCTGGCCCATACACTGCCTCTTGCTTCTCTCCCTGACACCTTTTCCTCCTTCCTTTCCGTTTATGCAAAATGACATGCACGCAGTTCTGCCTCTAATGCTGAGCACTGTAGGAGTCACTTAGGGACAGATGAATAAGATATTTTCCTGGGTGTGTGGACGGCAGAGAAGTACAGAAGTCACAACGCGCTGCTGGTACTATGAAGACACGTTGCACAGCGGGGCTTCGCACGGGCCAGAGATCAGGAGAGGGCTTCATGGGTAGATGAGCCTGGAGCTGAGTCTTGAAAGGGCAGTAAGAGGGCTCTGGGGTCCCATGAGAGAGCATTTGTCATTTGGGAAGACAGGAGTGTGTGAAACAGCCTGCGAGAGAGGGAGCTACAAAGACCTCGCCAGTGAGAATGATGCTAAGCATTACTGCTGCCGATCAGGAGCGTAAGGAGCGAAGACAGCAAATCAGGATGGGAGGGACACAGGCTTTGCAGTCAGAAAGCTCTGGGTGGGAAGCCCGTCTGTGCCCCTTGGCGGCTGTGTGACCACGGGCACACCTACCTTTTCTAAGCCTCTTCCTTCTTGTATATAAATGGGGACACAAATGCCTACATACAGATTTATTCTGAGATCTGCATATGATTTATGTAGGCAACTAACCCATATTGGGCTCTCCGTAAATTGCAGCTACTTGTTTTATTACTTTTAGTTTGGGTGAGGTCATTTATCGATAAACTTCAGATCTATAATTGCAAATAAAATATGGGATAAAAAAATCTCTTTTGGCACATAAGTTGTTGCCCACTAAATATAGAGCGAAAAAGCAAAGGCTTAATTTGCATGCTTTTGGACTGGACCCGTTGCCAGCAAGACATAATGGAAAAAGGCACACGATGAGAACGGGGCGGGGGCGTCGAGTGGATTGCGCAGGCGCGCAGCTCCTGAGTGGCGGAGCTCAGTCTCGCTGCATCGCTACGGTAGCTCTGCGAGTCTAGCTGAGCGAGCATTATCTTTCTCTAAGAGAAAACTAAAACCCAGGGGAGCTGAATATCTTCAGTTATTCAAGTCACCGACACCGAGGATGGACTTTTTCACCAACTAGCCACGAGGCAAGACAAGGACTCAGTTTCCTAATCTGTAAAACAGGGTGATGACATCCGCCCTGACCACCTCAAAGAGCTTTCGTGGGCATCAGATGGATGAGTCTATGAAGGACGAAACTAGGAAGTGGTGAAGGTTAGCCGGCCTGACAAAGGACATGTTGAATTTCGTTCCCGACTCATTATTTTTCAAGATTCCCTTTGAGTCCATTCCCATTTTCTGGAAATATGGAAAGTGTTTGGAAACAAGTAGCTGTTTGTGGTTCTCGCAAAGATTTGGGATAGCAGTCAGAAAGATGAAGTGCCCTCCACTCTGAACGCAGCTGAGACATGCAGGGGGGCAGAAGATGGAGGCACTTGGCCCCACAGGAGAATCTGAATGTATCACGTGCCCCGCGGCATCGTTCAGACAGCAGCTCCTGAGCTCACCTGGGCTCTCCCAGCTGCTTTCCTGTGTGGTCCATCCACCACGGCCAGGCATTTAGAACCAGGGCCCGCAGTTCTGTTTGGTACTGCCTAATCCACTTATTCAGGAAAACTTCGTTGAGGACCTACTGTGTCCCAGGGACACTCTGGGCCTGTCGAAACACTTGGTCCTCATGGAGCGTAGAGTCTACCAAGGAGATAGCGAGTAAGCAAATGTACCAATAAATAAGATCATGACACTGTGCCAAGAGCAAGTAGGATGTGCTGTTTTGGATGGGATGCTCAGGGAAGGACTTGGACGAGGTGACATTTGAGCTGAGACCTGAAGCATAACTATGATCCGGCTATGCCAGGAGAATGCCCGGCAAACAGGACACAGTAGCAGCTCAGACTGGAAAGGGCTGGATGTGTCCGCCAAGGGCTGATGGAGGCCCAAACGCTTGCGGTGGGACGAGCAGGAGGATCTGTGGTCTGAGATGAAGTCGGGGACGTAGGCAGACACCCCGGAGGACAGACCGCTGAACGGAGTTTAGATTCCTTTACAGAGCAGTGACAAGACATCGAAAGCTTAGGGCGAGGCTAACAGCATGGCTGGGTGTATTAGTTTCCTATTGCTCTTGTGACAAATTACCACAAGCGTAGAGTCTTCAGACAACACAGTTCGGAGGTCAGAGTCTAAAATCAGTCTCACTGGGCTAACGTCAAGGTGTCGGTGCTGGTTCCCTCTGGGGGGCCCTTCTGGGGGCGCTGCCTTTTCCAGGTGCGGGAGGCCACCTGCGCTCCTCGGCTCCTGACCCCTTCATCTTCAAAGCGAGTGATGCCGTCATTCCAACGTCTGCTTCCATCCTTAAGTCTTCTCTCCTGCATCCCTCTTATTTATAAGGGCCCTTGTGATTACATCAGGCCCACTGGGTAATCCAGGACCATCCCGTCACCTCAAAGTCCTTCAGTTAATCACATCTGCCCCTTTCCGGCAACATAGTCACAGATTCCAGGGGTGAGGGGGTGATGTCTTTGGGAGCTGTTATCAAGCCTTCCACACCAGGTTTACATTTCAAAACAAACAATCTGGAATCTGTATAGAGAATGATCTGAGGGGATAAGACTTTAGGGCTGGCCTGCAGGTAGGTGGCTAACGAAGATATCCAGGTGAGCAGTGACCGGAACTAAATGGTGGCAGTGGAGATGAGGCAGAAGTGGCCATCTGGAGGTAGGTTTTGGGGACGCTTAGGTCGTGAATGTGAGAGAGAAATTGAAGATGTCTCCCAGGTTTTAACCTGAGTGGAGAAGCCTGAGGGAAGAGCGGGCATGGGGCAGATGATCCATGGCTGGCTGGGGACACACTGATAGCAGAATAAAGACCTGACAGTGCCCCCAAGCTGTTCACTCCTGGATGTTGAGACCCTTGAGCCAGGGACATTCAGCAGTGACGTAGGTGACCTAGGAACCACTGTCAAAAGAAAAAAATATATACATGGAAAGACAGATCGGGATGCCTTTTTTTTCCGTATCCGGTGTGAAGCAGACACTGTTAGCATGAGCAAGAGAGTGGTTGAATCAGGCCGTGTTCGGCACTGGGCTTGCTGGGGTCGAAGCGCACGGGGTCTTGGATCAGGAGGCCTGGGTTCTGAGTCTGAGCGACTCCCCAGCCGCAGGGCCTGGCAGCAGTCCCTTGACGTTTCTGACCCTCAGCTCCTCAGTCTTCGGGGAATGAAACAAGCTAATACACGGCAGGAGCCTTGCATGCATGTGCTCGGTGTCCACGGGCTGTTCAGCAAGTGTGGGTCTCCTTTAAGAGAGAGGGATAGGAAAGAACAGCACCACCGTCTGCAATAATAATAACTAATATGAATCGAACACTATGCAAGGCACTGTTCTGTGATTCTGACACAGATAAACTCATTCAGTCCTCACAACCACCTGCAGTTGACCTTATCCCCACTTACAGGTGAGGAAGTGGGAGGCCCAGAGAATTAGAAGGAGAGGAGGTAGGACTCAGGAGACTGCCATGGGGCCCCGGGGGCCATGCTTTTAATTACTGTGCTGTATTGTCTCAGCATGTAGAGAGGAACCATCATTATCCTCGTTTGACACATGGGGAGACCGAGGCACCACCAGATGATATACCCTACAAAAATAGAGCAGGTCGATGGCGGTCGGCACAGTGCTCATTTGCGGATGGTTAAAAGCTGCAGCTGGTTCTGCCTCGACTCAGCCCAGGAGGAGCATCTCATCCTGAACAGAGGCTGTCTAGAGCAGGGGTCCCCAACCCCCGGGCCAAGGACCTGACCGATCCTTGGCCTGTTAGGAACTGGGCCGCACAGCAGGAGGAAGTGAGTGTGGCAGGTGAGTGAGCGAAGCTTCATCTGCATTTGCAGCCGCTCCCCAGCGCCAGCATCACCGCCTCAGCTCCACCTCAGGTCATCAGGCATTAGATTCTCGTAGGAGCCCCCGTCCCTGGTGCCAAAAAGGTTGGGGACCGCTGATCTCTCTAGAGGGGTGGCAGGGATCCAGGCTCGGTCCCTCTTCCATTAGTCGGACCTGCCTTCCGGCCCTGGGTCTTGAAAAGGTTGGATTTTTTGCGGGGCCATCTCAGGAGCTCAGTGATCTTTTCTCCCCTCCAGCTGCCATTCCAGGAGCGCTAGCTGTGCAGCCTCAGCCTCCCTGTCCCTCTGCGGCCCCTCTCCACGGGGTCTTTCCCTGCCCCTGCCCAAGGCTTAATGTGGAATTACGGTCTTGGGCGTGCGAGGCGGGGTGTTGGGGCTTCAGCCAGAATCACACTGCTCCCAGGACGCCTGCCGCAGCAGGGCCGGCCATGATTGCTGGCTCAGCATTCCTGCACTTGGCTCGAGCACACATGTGCCTTTAGAAAAGACTCCATTCCACTAGAGATGTTTGCAGCTCACTCCCGGTGACTGACATTTGATCATTCAGTTGCTAGTTTTTGCGTGGATGTTTACATTCCTAACAGACTGTAGGTGCCTTGAAGGTACAGACTGGCTTGGGGACCCCTTTACATGCACTATGCACCATGGGAGTGGTTCGGTAGCTGAGGAGGTGGTCCTGTAGCAGCCACCTACCTAGGGAGGCATGTTATTTCATGTTAGATCAAAAAATTTTTTTAAGTGTGGATGAGCTATTGTCAAGCTGTTAAGATTCGAAGAGCTGTGCAGGGAGGCCTCAGTACCTGTAACGCCACAGCATTCACCCCATGTGTGTGTACTTTGTGCCCCAGCGTACTGGTTCTTAATATGCACGCAGGTGTGTTCATCGGACACATTTCAATGATGACCTCTCTTCCTGTACCAACCCCAAATTAGTCCCCTTCATTTCGGAAGATTTTTATCTACTCAGCGAAATGGTTCTGGTTCCTTCTGTGAAACGTGGGGATAAACACCACCCTGTGCAAGGCCCGCCCGTTCAAGGTTCTCCCTCGTCAGCTCCACGTCTCCCAAACCCGTGAGCCCAGACGGTATGATATCTGGGGAGTCGGGAACCTTGAGTTTATTTGAGATGACCACTCACCCAGAGTGAGGATTAGTAGAGAGTGGGGGAGGGGAGACCCCCTTGGGGAAAGATCTCAATCCTTTGGGTGGATAAGACCTGTGCAGATAGGACCTGTGTCACGCCCCCGACGTGTTTGCGCATTTCTTCATGAGCGCCGTGGTTTCCTCTGCATGGCCAGCCGATTTTGGAGCCTCCATTTCCTACTCCCCTGTTTTGCTGTTAGATGTTTGAGCAAATACCTATTAAGTACCCAAGATGTGTTTGATACTGGACTAGAGTCTGAGAAGACACAAATAAGATTGTCATGGTTCCTGCCCTCAAGAAAAATAGTTCTCGTTGGTGTTAGGTGATAATGACCTTTCTCCATATAGTCATTTCCCTGCGAATGATGGGTCTTTGGAGGAACCCCGGAGGTGCGGCGATGGAGGCACTGTTTAATGGGCGAGGGAGGTTACAGGATGATAGGAAGCGAGCGTTTAAGTCGAAGAGTAGCAGTCTCTTTCGGAGATGACCCCCAATTGCAATCAAAATAATGACTGTAATAGGAGTGCGCGTGCCTGTCTTTGGGAGTCTGGGAGGAAGGGCACGTAACTAACTATCTGGCGAAGTCAAGGAGAGCTTCATGACGACGAGGCCTCTTGGACTGAGTCCTGAAGCCTGACGAAGTGTCGGTCATGGGAAACGGAGTTGGGAGGCCCGTACCCGAGCCGTCGTTAGTTGGCATCATGATATTAGATTGCTAGGGGGCGATGGTCTGCTGAGATCACCCGGTGATACCAGAGGTGATCTTCGAGATCAGCATGTTTAGCCAGGTAGAGCAGATGGTCTTAGAAGGAAAAGCACAAAGTACTTCTGAAACTATGGTGTCATGCACCACCTCAACTAGCAGGTTCTGTGGTAACTTTTGAGTCTGCAGAAATCCCATCCTCCTCCGTTTAGGGTGTCCCTTTCTGCTTCTGAACGGTATTTGTGAGGCGTTCTCATTCCATCCCCCACCTCCCTCCACGCCCCCATCTTCGGCCCTCAGTGATTCTGTATTAATAGCAGCGATTAAGCTGCCTCATCTTGTCAAGGAGGAGATATTAATCTTCATCAGGCCCGGGGAGGAGCTGAATTTTTTTCCTGCTCTTCCCTCCCTTCTCCCTGTTTCTCCCATGGAGCTCAGGGGCTGGTCCAGCATCTGTGGGAAGCTCTATAATCTGCCTCTGCAGATGCATTTCAGGGGGGTCACGTCTCTGCCTCTCTCCCTCAGCCTCCCTGCACCTGAGCGTTGCACGGTGTAATTGAAGACCACTGTCAGGAGATGGAAGGGGAAAAAAGGCTGCTGCCTCAGATGGGAACTCCCAGCTTCATTGTCCTCACTGCTGCTGGGGAAATTAGAACAGGGCAGTACCACAGCTGGAAGCTGTAGGCTTTTTGCTTTATGAAATCCTGTTCAGCTCTTGGAAGAGTACGCCAATACCCAGATGCCTTTTTCATTCTATGTTTCTGTGATTAGCTGTGAGCTGAGGATGCTGGATGCCAGGGGCAGTCAGGGGGAGGCTGAGGATCAGTCAGAATTAGGATGGAAAGGAGCTTTTTCTCCAAAGCACCGCATCTCAGGCTGTGTGTGAACCGACTACCAGTACAGCTAACCGTGCGTCGAGATGCTGTTATGTGCCAGGCACCGTGCTGGTACAATAAGTAATGCACACTGTCTCATTTAATCCTCACGAACAAACTTGCCAGATGAGTTTTATTCCATTTTTCAGATGAGGAAACCGAAGCCTGGGCAGTTAATAAAGTTGCAGGGAGGGAAGCCCATTCCACCCTAGGTTTCTCGATTCTTCTTGTTATGTTCTGTTCTCCTAGGGTGACCGACAATTATGGGCCCAACTAGAATGCTGTGAAGAGGATGCTGTAATTAGGCTGGCACAGCAGGCATAAATGGGGACTGGTCCAGGGTAACCCGAGAAGCCTCTAGGGCAGCTGAAGACGGAGAGGTGCTTCCATGCTCCTCTTTGAAGCAGAGATGGCAAGATGGACTTGGGCTCTTCTTCTTCATTTCTCTCCATCCTGGTCCTGAGCCCCGCTGACTTGCCACAAGCTTGGTGCACGGCTCCCCCCGCCCCTCCCATTAGTTTGTCTCTGCAATGAAGAATCTCAACCACAGCCCTTTCTGCTCAGCACGCAGGACCACCTCCCAGCGTCTGTTTAACTCCCTCCGCTCGGTGGGATCGGCCCTTTGTCAGTCCCTGAGCACACCTGGGTTGGAGAAATGGTTCTTTTTCAGAAAATGGGTCCTATTTGCATTCCACCAGCAATCTTCTCAGAGGGATTCCCGGGACATTAAATTAGCAGAAAATGACATTAGCACTAAGAACCAAACTTGATTACCTGAAATACAAGTATTTATTGTAAGAAATGAAACAATCTCATCTCCACCTCCCCAGCCTGGCCGTTATCCTCACACTGAATCATATTAGTTTCCTTTTAGTTGGCATTTCTTTTTCTTTCTTTCTTTCTTTCTTTCTTTTTTTTTTCAGCTTGTCTCAAAGGCACAGAGTATATAATAATAATACATTATCAACACAAGGCAAGTTTGTACGTGGCTTTCCCCCCATGTAATTTGCTGGCTCTCCGGGCTGTGGTCTATAAATACGAATTCCGACGGAGGCCACAGCCTGTCCCTTTGCGTGTCCCCACGCCCTCCAGTCTAGCCACTTCACTCTGCTCACTTTTCCTCTAATGTGACATTTTTACGCTTTTATTTTTTTGCCCCATTCTCAGCTGTTTCCTTCAGGAAAATTCCACTGTCTCAGCTCAACCCCTGATCCCTGGTACTTGAAACTGTCTCCAACTCATCTTTATTTTTGCTCCTACTGCTCTTTGTCTCTTTGATGGCGCTTTGTGCAGAATCGGTGCTTAATATGCGCTGTAGAGCGGAACGGTGATTCTGCTACCTCAGACAGTCGAGGGTTAAGTAATACGGGGAAAGCAGGAAGAACAGAGCCAGGCATGCGGTGAGTAACATTAGCAATTACATTTGTTGCTGATGATAAATGTTGGGAAGGTGATAAAGGACCAGTACTCCGGAGCTCGGACGCCCCCAGTGAAATGACAGCTCCTCGAGGGCGGGGCCTGTCATCTTAACTCGGTTTTGTACCCCCAGGGCCAAAAACAAGGTGCTCGATAAGTGTCCAATGAAGTCAATGGAGCGACTAAGAAAGGAAAAGTCCACACGGGGGAAGAGAGGTTTTGAGAAAGATACTTTACTCCTCTCCTATCTGGGGGCAAGTTTAGGGGGTGAGCGCAAGACCTGTGATTAATTAGGAAGGGTTCAAAGAAGCAGCAGCAGCAGATGACATACGTGGCCAGGTCTGTGCAAAGCACCCGAGGCCATTTCAGGCTGCCTGCAGGTCTGAATCGGAGTGTTTACATGGGGTGCCATGGCCTCCTGTCAAGGCAGGAGGAGGAGCCCTCCTCACCTGTGCAACGTGGGGGACTTGGGTGCATTTGGGTAACTTTAGCCTCTCTAGTGTTTGGGGGTGCTTAGGTGGGGGAGGGGAAGCCAGAGTCATCTGCAGACATCAAGGCAGAGAACCTCAGTCTGCGTCCAGCCATGCCTGAAACTTGTGTGTGTCCATAGGCAAATTACTCCTCCTTTCTATAAACTGTAATATAAGGGGGCTTAGTATTGGGAGACTTAAACCAATTTTATGTGGATTGCCATCCACTCGAAAGGATAAAAATGAAAATCAACTCTAAATGAATTGTAGACCTCGAATAAACATAAGAGCTAAAGCTGTGAGGCTCTTAGAAGGAAACAAGAGTAAATCTTTGTCACGGGATTAGGCTGTGGTTTCTTAGATGAGATTCTACAAGCACAAGCAAAAAAAATAAATAAATTGGACATCAGAATTTAAATCCTGTGTGTGTCAAAGGATACCATTAAGAAAGTGAAAAGACAACCTAAAACATAGAAAGTATTTGCAATCATATATCCGATAAGAGACTTGTATCCAGAGCAGATAAAGAACTCCTATAGCTCGATAATGACAAGACAACTCAATTAAAAACTAGGCAAAAGATTAAAATAGATATTTCTCCGAAGATTTACAAATAGCCAATCAGCACATGAAAAGATGCTCAATGTCATTAGTCATTGGGGAATGCAAATCAGAGCCACAGTGGGATACCACTTCACACCCACTAGGGTGGCTGTAGAAAATAAGTGTGGGAGAGGATGTGGAGAAATCAGAACCCTTATACCTTGCTGGGGAGAACATAAAATGGCAAAGCCACTGTGGAAAACAGTTGGGTACTTCCTCAAAAAGTTAAACGAGGGATTAGCATATAACCCAGCAATACTACTCCTAGGTATATGTACACAGATGTTCATAGCATCAGAATCAAAAAGGCAACTACCCAAATGTCTATGAACTGGTGAAAGGGTACGCCAAATGTCACATAGCCCTACAGTAGAATATTATTCAGACACGAAAGGGAATGAAGTACTGATACGTGCTGTAACATGATTGCACCGTGAAAACATTAATTGAGGAGCCAGTGCCAAGGCTGTCAAATTCCACTCATATGAAATGTCCAAATAGGCCGGTCCAGAAAGACAGCACGTAGATGAGTGGATTCCAAGGACTAGGGGAAGGGGAGTGGGTACAGAGTTTTTTGGGGGGGAGTTAGGAAATCATTCTGGAATTAGATAGTGGTGATGGTTGTAAAACTGTGTACTCAAAATTGATGGTTTGCATAAACAGGTAAATTTTATGGTATGTGAATTATATCTCAATAAAGGTATTTTAAAAAGAAAGATCAGATGGAGCTGCTATGGTAAAGCAAGACCAGGAGGCATGGATTCCCACATTCATTCTTTCTCGACCTCACCATAGAGTTCCCTGAGATGCCCTCGCTATTGTAAGGGACACAGCTTGGAGGACCTACGCTGTCCTTCTGGCTTGGATATCATCTGTTTCCAGGAAACTGGTATACGGGCGTTTTTTCCATCTGTCCCTGACTCCATGGCTGTGAAGGGGTGTGGCCACCAGGCTCCCAGTCTAAACAGAAGTGGGAGAAGCTCATTGTGATGACTTGCCACTTAGTTGACAGATCAGTCCTATGCCAGAGTGGAGGCACGGGTTATAAGGAAAGAAAAACACGGACCAGACGTGAACCCGCCCTCGCTGAAATGTGAAGGTCGAATGGGGTTTCCCTGCCAGTTCTTGGGACAAAGGGAAACAAAGAGACTAAAGTAAAGTATCTTGCAAATGCCCGGAAGTCTTCCGAAGCACAATTCTCGTTTTAGTCCCTTTCTTAAACTCCTCCATTGGTGTCCATCACTCACAAGATGGAATTGGTGCCAAGGCCTAGAGCAACCTGATCCCACTTGCACTCCCTGAGCTGCTTCACCAGCCTGCTCGCCTGTCACGTGGTCACCCAGATGGCCATTCCCTTGACCATGCCTCTGCTGTCCTCTGCTGTCCCATCGGCGAGATCATGGTTGTCTTTTCGAGATCTAACTCTTTGCCACATCAGTAGAATGGCGTTACCCCCCAAAAGATGCTGAAACCCTGATCCCCAGTGCCTGTGAACATGGTCTCATTTGGAAATAGGGTCTTGGCATCTTGGCAGGTGATCAAGTTGAGGCCATTAGGGTGGGCCCTAATCCAGTGTGACTGCCGTTCTTATGCAAAAAGGAACTTTGAACACAGGCAAGTTCCAGACGGAAGATGAGGTGAAGACGCAGGGAGAATGCCGTTCACAAGTTGAGGGGTGCCTGCGGCCCCCAGAAGCTGGGGGAGATAGGTTCTCCCTCATGGCCCTCAGAAGGAACTGACTCTGCTGGCAGCTCGATCTTGCATTTCTGGCCTCCAGAATGGTGAAAGGGTAAATTTCCGTTGTCGAAGCCACTCGGTTTATGGTCACTTTTGTCGTGGCCGCCTTAGGAAACTGGTTGACACCACCTCTGCGAATTCCGTGGCCTTTCCGCTTTTCTCCAGCAAACTATTCACTGCTTCTATGTCCCCTAGCACTTTGTCATTCGATTATTATATTTAACATATTACATCGTATTTACTTCTGTCTGTCTTTCTAAATAAGGATGAACTCTTGGCATTCCTAAGGCCTCGTGATGGACATGTCATATAGGATGGATGGATGGATGAAAGGATGGATGATGGATGGATGGATGGATGGGATGGATGGATGGATGGAAGGAAGGAAGGAAGGATGGATGGATGGTGAATGGAAGGAAGGACGGAAGGGTAGATGTATGAATGGATGGGTCAAAAAAAATCAATCTCTCTGACTTCCCGATACCAAAAGAGAAAAGCCAACGTCTTTGTATCAAAGCCTAAAGTTTGAAATGCAAATGAACATTTGAAAGATACATGTGTCATCCCTATTCGAGTCTTTGGCAAGCAGTCTTTAGGCATGCATTTCGCAGTGTAAATAACTTTGAATGTGTTAAAAAGTTCACGAGTGTTTAAGTTCATTAAATTAACGTTGTCATCGTTTTGAGCAGCTGAGTGTGTCGCAGGTTGTAAACTGTTCATCGCATTTCTGTAACTCTGTAGCGTCGTTGTCAGTCAGGAACATGGGGTATGTTAAAAATAGAAGAGTTACTTTATACCAAAGAGTCCTAGACCAGGAATTAAATGACTTGAGTCTGCCACTTAATGCCACGTGGATTTAATTTATTCATCCATTCAGGCATTCAACTCAAATTTGAGTGCCAACTTTCTGAGCGGTGTCAGGTCTACTTTATGTCAGCCCTTCCCTTCTCGATGTTGAGATTCTTCTCTCCTGGTTAATGAGCCCACCTGGGCATACAGACGAGGGCACGAAGGGTGACCCTTGTAGAACCATGGCTGACAGCCCTGGATTCACACCTCTGACCCCAGAACATCGTCAGCCTCGTGAGAAAGGACTATTTTAGTGTCCTGGGCCCTTCTTCCTGGGACTCTTACTGTCCCCTCCGCTTTGCTTATCTCTCCTCCACCCCCTCCAACCATGCTCTCTCTTTTCATCCTTCCCATCTATGCACGCAGAACTTTTAGGAGGAGAGAAAAGCATGTAACCAGTTGATTTCAGCGTGGTCACTGCGGTCCGCTCCGTCACACATGTACCTCTTGTTCCCCAGCCTGTTTCCTTGCACGCTTCTACTCTGCCACCCTCTGTCACTCAGCATTCTGCCTTCCTTTCCCCCCACTCCGGCCCCCGCCCGCACGCTGCCCCTGGTGGCGCTGCCCTGCTTCACTCTCCGCTGAGCCCCCTTTGCCCCTTCCTCTCTCAGATCTACAGTCTTCTCCAGCTGATGCGTCAGCGTCATTCCGTTTTGGAAGCAGAGAACTGGTGGTTCTGCAGTGGCCCCATGTTTGTCCTTTTGGTGCTTCGAGACTCCCTCATTCTTGTCCCTGTATCGGCTGCCACCAAAGGGCTGGGCTCAGTGGTGAGTCCCATTTGCATTGATGTCTGGGGGTGGGCCCTGCTCAGGCTGAAGGTGGCGTTGGGAGCCGCGTGCATGAGTGAGGTGCTCCAGAGACACCATAATGCATGGAGTTGGGGGTAAGGAGATGGGAAAAAAAAATAAGAAAAAATTTTCAAGTTTAAAGGAACTTTATGAAGCTCCTGTGAAAGGGGAAATGCATGAATGAATTTTCTGGCCGGCTACAAAGCAAGGCCCGAGTTGGGTTTACGATGAAAGAACAGCCTCCAGGGTCCAGAGAGGAAGCGGGGGCCGGCCATGTGGTTGGCAGGGGCCTGGAGGACAGGGTTTTTTAAGTCCAGCACAAATCCCGTCTTCAGCAGTCTTTGTCTTTCTCTGAATTCCACCTCTCCTTCTCCCTTTACCAGGATTCCTTGGTTAAACCTTGCACACTACTCTTTACCCAGATCTGCCTAGTATCACAGCTGTCTGTAGACTCCTGGAATCAACAGCTGCCTTTTTCATTCTCGTTTCCACCTCCACACCTTGCACATAGTAGGGCTTCGAAAAGTGTCCATAGAAATGAACTGGCTGGTAGAAGAAAAGTAGCATGGGGATGGTAGTCTCTAGAATTTTTCTGCACATTACCTGCGTCCGGAAGTTCTTACTTGAGAGATTCAGAGATGGCCGGCCCCCCCTTCCTCCCTGGACCTTAGAGGCTGTTCTTTCACCGTAAACCCAACTCCGGGCTTGCTTTGTAGCCAGCTGAAAAATTCACTAATGCATTTCCCCTTTTACAAAAGCTTCATAAATTTCCTTTAAACTTGAAAATTTTTCCTTATTTTTTCCCCATCTCCTTACCTCCTTCTCTTTGGCAACCATCAGCTTATTCCTTATATTTGTGGGTCGGTTTCTCTTTTGTTTGTTCATTTATTTTGTTTAGATTCCACATATAAGTGAAATCATACAGTATCTTTGTCAGATTTATTTCACTTAGCATAATACCCTCTAGATCCATCCATGTTGTCGCAAATGGCGAGATTTCATTCTTTTTTATTGCTGACTAGTATTCTGTTGTGTCTATGTATTCATCCATTTTTACCCCTTCATATTTTGATGGACGTCTAGGTTGCTTCCATATCTTGGTTATTGCTGGTGATGCTGCAGGGAACCGTAGGGTTGATTATGACTTTTAGAATTCATGTTTTTGTTTTAAACTTGAAACTTTATTGTAATTGCCCCTACCAGCTGTCTTGTTTGAGTAAGCCTCGGTTAGCTTCATCTCACCCCTCAGACCTTGCCTTCTGCTTCCTGTTATTCCCCCAGTCCTTCCAGAGGATTCCAGAAGAATCCAGAGATTCCAGGGGAATCTTCTTCAAAGGCTATACCACTCGTTGGTCAAAGCCTTCTGTGGTTCCTTGTTGCCTGGAGAATAAGAGAGCCAGGCCAGGTGTTGTTAGCTTCGCATTTGCTGCCTTCCAGAGTCTTCCACTTACTTCCGTTTCCAGCACTATCAAAGCACTTTGCCCCTAAACACCTACCCCACTCCCACCCCCAACCTGCAACATACCCGCGCTTCATCCATCAGAGTTGGGTCCCCAAGTGGATGTGCCCATCTTCTGTCTCCGTGCTGTTACTCATTTAGTGCCCGCCCCTTTCCTAGGCCAGCCTGTCTTCTCTGTAGAGTCCCTCTTAGCTGTTTCTTCTACCAATACTCTTCCCTGTCTGTGGTCAATTATTTTATTTCCTCCTCATCACTGCTATCTAACCTCTCTCCACTGTGAGAGGTACTATAGCGTGTCTTCTGCTATGATGCTACTGTATGGTTTTGTCTGTCCGCTTAAGTCCAAGGGCAGGAATGATGTATCTCCATAACGTCCAGCTTAAAGCCATGTACGTCATTGGTCTCAACACATTTTCATTCAAGGAAAGAACTTTTTACTGTTCTGTAAATTATAATACATGTGTGGATTCACGTAACTACCAACACTATCAGAACAAAGAACAGTTACATCACCTCAAAACCTCCCTTGTGCTATCTCTTGATAGCCACACCCTTCCCCTGGCAACCACTGATCTGTTCTTCATTGGTACAGATTTATATTTTTGAAAATGCCTTATTGATGATATCATTCAATACATAATCTTTTGAGACTGGCTTCTTTCATTCTGTATGTCTGAGATTCATCCAAGTCGTTGCATGTATCCATGCAATAGTTCTTTCCTTTTTTTCTATTGTACGGATGCACCACACGATCAAAGAACTTTTAATGTTGTCTTTGTCACATTTGTCGTTGCCGTTATTTTCATCATCCCATCCTTGTCTTTGGTATTTTCGTGGTGACTTAGAATTTGACAAAGTCATTTCTCATCCTGGCTGTCTGCTGTACTTCTGACTGCCTTGTGTAAAATAGTACGACAAAAGACAAAGACATAAAATGCAGAGCAGTGCTGGGGTAGCACACAAGGCTTCTCGTATTCTCACCGAGGAAGATACAGCTCAGACTAGACCAGTTCTTTTGTGCGCAGAGGGTGTGTGAAGTGCAGAGCCTCTGAGAGAGAAGTTGGTTATGCGCTACGCCACTTAGAGTTTTTCTAGCGTACCTGCATGAACCAAGAGCTTAAAAGGAGCACCACCCACCTTTCTGTTGTGGCTGCTTTGGGCCTCCATCTGTCAGATTTGTATTTTTATTTGTATTCGTATTTTGCTTTTTAATCGGGAGCCTAGGTTTGACTCACAGGATGTCTTTTGAAGGCATCTTATGAAGAGGTTCATGGATGCATTTTCTCTCTGTGTTCGTGGCTTTGTGTCCTTTCTCGTTCCTTCTCCTAGTTCGTCCTCAACTTTGGGGAATTTCCAAATTTATGTGACTTGATAATGTAGTCTCTCATGCTCATCATACTTGTAAGAGACTCATACTTGTAAGAGACTCGAATATTCAGATTTTCCGTTTTCACGATAAACCTGAGGAGATAGGTATTTTCACCACATTCCACAAATGAGACCATTGAAATTCAAAAGTAATAAATGTTTTGCTACGGCTAAGTGACTTGCCCAAGTTGGGTAACTGAGATTTCAGTCTAAATCTAGCAACTCCGCGTTGAGTCCTCTTTCCCCTTACAACACCGGGTCCCGAAGTCAGGATCACTTAGATAATCTCGCTCAATCATAGGAGAGGTCACAAGGGATAAAGCCCAGTGACACTCTTGGGTTGACACCGCCCTGCTGGATGCCACTCCCTTCTGCCTCTGGTTTTGGTGGTGGTTTCCATCAAAAAAATTTTCGATTTGCCCTGAATGATTTGAATTTCTGGTCTCCTTTCACTTCCCCGGAAATCCCATGGGCACCAGGGACCCGGCAGTGCCCCTCCCAGGGCAGGCTCCGGCCCTCTGCGCGGGGGTCTTCTCTGGACCAGGCTGTTCTCCGTCTCGCCGCCTTCTGGCTTCCGTTGCCCCAGCCTTTCTTAGCAACCATCTTCTGCTTTGCAGTCAGATCACTCCACCCAATCATTTCACTCGCTTCCTCAAAACCTTCTAGTAGCCTGGGACAGTCTAAACTTAACCGTGGCCTACGAGGATTTGTTCATTGGGCCCCTGTCCACCTTGCACTTATCTCTGGTCAGTTCTTTCTCTGACATTCTACATTCCAACCTTACAGAACCAAAAACCATCTTCTCTAGCCTCTGGGCCTTGGACCTGTAGGTGTGCGCTGTTGGACCAACTCTTCAAGAATAAAAGAATAAACAAGCGGCCTGACATGTAGTTTTTGCCCATGTCTGTGGTGTAAATTTTTCCACCAGGAGGCACCAAATTCATACCAGTGGAGCCAGGCTGCCTAGAATGCCCTTCAATCCTCACTTCACCTGGGTGGTTCTTCATCGATGTCGGGATTTAGTTGAGATGTTGCTTCTTCCAGGATGACTTTCTTGACCAGGGCCCACCTGTCTCCTGCCTGGCAGGATTTCTGTTTTCCCATGCTGACTTGTTAACATTTGTTATAAATAGCACTTCCCAGACTGTATCATACTTGTGAGAGCTCGGACGTCTCCTTTCTGTATTCTGCACTCCATGGGTGGGTACCAGCTGTGTTTTGATTCATTTTCTCTAACCCAGCAATAAGTACAAGGTCAAAGATATAGAAAACGTTCAACAAATGTTTGCTGAATGGAGGCCTCTTTTGACTTTAAAAGGATGATAACCTTTGTACTTAGCTCAAGAGGAGTGTTTCATGTTGATGATGCAAGTTCTAATCCTGCATATTTTAGTTACAAGACATACAGATCTGCTCAGGTTTGAAAAAGGGGGATGTCATGTTACTTATTTATGAGACACAGATACATGCTTCGAACCCAGGAGCAGGATACAGCTCAGTTTTTACCTGAAAATCTTGGAATCGAAGCATTTTCTTCCATGATGTCATAAGCCATAGGGTCTGTCTACTTCTCTGTCTCCTTGCCTCGGTCTCTCCATCTTTTTCCTCTGACTATCTTGCTATCTTTCATTCTCTCTCACTCCTCTACCCCATACATTGTTCTTCTCTGCTTCTCTTCATTCAACACCTGAGTGTTTCTTCTCCCATCTAGCTTCCTCTGTTCTTTCTTTTTGCACAACTCAGAATGGTCCATCAGGCCCAACTCTAGATGAATGCCAGCCTGCGAACCTACCGTCAATGAGAACTTCTCTTTGTATGTACCTTAAAATTTCCATGAGAATGAATATGATCATCTCAGCACTGCTGGTGGAAGCTCCCAGCCGCCATCTTGGATCAGGAATCCAAGGGCAGAGGCAGGGTGGGACACACAGACAGTGAAGGACCTGTCTAGGACATTCAGAAATAAGCTGTTTCCCTCTAGGTTGAGTTGAAACCAAAAATGGTGGTGATGTGGAGCTGGAGTGGGGTAACCACTTCATTCCCACTCAGTAAAATAATTGTAGGTCATGTGGCCAGCCAGCTCTTCGTTGGCTTATGTTGTTTCCACCCGATGAGAACCCAAATCTATTAAAAATAATCATGCTTCAGCTTCTGTGATTGCCTCTGGGAGTCCAGTCAACACATTAATTAATTACCCTCAGTGTGAACAGACTTCCTCTAAAAAGCCTGCTGTCTATGATTTTAGCCTCATTCCGTGCCTTCCCATTTGTCTAACCCCGATGCCCTCGCACATTGGTCACTGTCTCAGATTTCTCTCCAACATCTGTTCGGCTCTGTGCAGTGCTGTCTCCTGGTGGGCCAGCTATGTTTCTGATGGACCACACATAGCCAAGAGTCGTCAGAGGAAGAGGGTGGGTCTCTGCTATGGTCAACCTTTTGTGTTGGTACCTCAAGGTATTGACATGTTTGGGCATTTGGTCTCTGGGATCATGAGCTGGCAATAAATAATAGCACATTTAGTTGATTTGAGGAAAAGTAGAGCTAGTACCTAGAATTGTCTGCAGTCAGACGGAAAAAGTTGTCTACGCTGCAGTATTGTGATTGAGCCTCTTTTTAAATGATGTGATCACAAAATATTGTAGGAACCTAGAGATTAGAAAGAGAAGCGCTTTTAGAGCCGAGATGGAAGGAATGAAAGCAGAGTGATGACGAAAGGATCTCTCAGAGGTGGAAATTAAAGGCAGATGCAGTGGGGAGGTCCGGCAGGGCTGGAATGGGGATGGACAGCCTGTCTCTTTGAGACAAAGCGACTTTGGAGGAATATATTTGAAAGAAATTTCAGGACATGGTTAAGTGGTTCCATGTATGATTTAGGTAATCTTCATCCTTCATGCATTAAGTTCTCTTTTTTTGTTTGTTGTGCCAGAGAGAAATAAATGCCAGTTGGTTTCTGAAGTGCCATCATTAGTGCTTGGGATTGTTCACAGAAGGAGTGTCTGTTGGGTCAACAGCCTTCTCAGGTAATGTGTGGCTAAAAGCACTCCTGTCCCACTCTGGGTACTTGAGTGTCCTGGAGTGGAATTATTGGTCCTCAAGGGCTCGTCTGTGGCTTGTTTTAGGATTTATACAAGGTCGCAGTCTGACCCCAAGGAAGTACTGAGTGAGAAGAACTGGGTCAGGAGAGGTTCTGGGGCCTTGTCAATACCGGAAGGAAAACACTCTTCCAAAAAAGGCCCTTGATGGAAAACAGTGGAGATCGCCTCAGAGAGCCCGTCAGAGACATTACCTGTGATGTCTCCCCGTAGCTCTAGAGTGCTGCGCCACCCAATGTCAAAATAGAATAAATAAATACATGGCACACTGTGAGGGATGGATGGATGGACGGGTAGATGGATAGGATGGATAGATGGAAAGGAGGGAAGGGAAGAAAGAAGAGACATAACTACATGACCACCAAACAGATATGACTTTTGGTCTACTTGGAGAGGCAGGGTATAAGATAACAGTTAAGAGGTCGTACCTATAACGTATCAGTTGGGAATCATTCGGATATTGTAACAGAACAACTAAGTAGCAGTGGCTTAAACAGATAAGAATATGTCTGTCTCATCTTACAAGATCTTGTAGGTAGGTGGTTGTTACCATAGGGTTTGTGGCTCAAAGTTGGTGCCCTGGTGGGTTTTGTGGTCCTCTCATTTTTGCAGGATGGTTGCAGGAACTCCAAGCATAAGCAAACACTAAGAGGCATCTTCTCCCCAACATCTAGTTTTTAAACATTAGTCAGGTAGCTCTGGTTTGTATTTGTAGCAGGAAACAAAAAGTAGAGGCTCAATATATATATTTGAATGAGTGCACAGGTATAGTAGCATTGCCAGATTAAAAATAAATAAATGAATAAACAAGATTCTTTGTCAAATTTGAATTTCAGAGAAATGTCTAACAAATTTTAGTATAAGTATACCCAAATATTGCATGGACATACTTCTACTTAAAAAAAAAAATTGTCGTTCATCTGAAATTCAAATCTAACTGACTGTATTGTATTTTTATTTTCTAAATCTGGCAACCCTAGAACATAAGAGTGACTTTATAGAAATAGATTTGGAGGTTCGCTTCTGTTTCACAAAGTGAGGGCTACCTGTATTAATTCTACTTAGACATAGTAGAATTAATGTATTCTATGTAATTGTAGAGGTGGAAATTTGAGTGTAGATTGCACAGAGTTGGAACAATTTATCTAGAGGGAAGCATGAAATTGGAATTAGAAGTTAGCGATGGAAAATTAACTCAAAATTAAATAAATCGTGGATGGTTTATAACTCCTTAGATTTCTTAGTGTTGGCTTCAGAACAACAAAAGGAAAGCCCACTGTCAGCCGGGATCGACAGCATGTGAGTGCGAGTCCTTTGCTCAGTGACATCTGTCTGAGATCCCATGAGAGAGTTGAGCCGTGTCTGAAAGAGTAACAACTTTAGCCCCGTATGTCTGATGCAGCCAGAGCTGAGTTGTACATGGGGTCTAAATTATGATCTTTGCCACATGTCTCTGGATTGGGGATCTGGGGAGAAAGAATTTCCAAACTAGGAACTTGTTTGAAATACAGATTTCTTGGCTCCACTCCAGACTCACTGCAGCAGAAGCCTCGGAGACATGAGGCTCAGTGTTCTTCCATTTCAGCCAGCCCTCAAGGTGACTCTGGTGTCCATTTAAGTCTGGGAGCCACTGCTCTAGACGGTGGAGAAGCTATGAAGAATATCTGCTTTGCAGATCAGAAGGGCTGCCTGCAGTGTGGGTGACGTGAGCCCAGCCGGCCTGCAAAGCCCACTTGGAGGACTGGCTAATTGCCCTGGTGTCGCCTCCAGTATCTGGTTAACAACCTGCCCTTAGCTCAAAGCAGCACAATGGCAGCTGTCTGTTGTGCCTCCAAGGAGCAACGGGCCTAGAAGAAGAGGACCACTTGGTGGTGAAATGTCTCATGTTGATGTTGAGAGATGGGAAGAGCCTTACATGAGACGTAGTAGGTACCTTGGGTTCTAGTCCTCACCTGGCCAGCACGTTGTTGAGTGACTTCATACAACTGCTTGATTTTCTCTAGACTTCAATTCCTGATTGCGTTAAGCGAGGATTTCGGAGGAACAGCCTTAATTCGGATTCTTTCTGGCCCACGCTTCTCACGCAGATGACAAGAGTGGAAGCCCAAGAATTTCTGCCAGCTGTCCCTGAGTTCAGCTCTCCCTGCTTCCCATTAAATCAGACTCTTTCCTCCTGTTTTGTGACCCTCCTGTTTCTCTCCAAGGCTTGCAAACAGGTCCTCCCGGCACCGTGCCTTTGACTTGAATTCCAGAGGATAGCCTGGAGTGAAGGGATGGTGGGGTTGGAGGCTCAGGGGCCTTCGGAGCTGAGTTCACATTTCTAAAGTGGGAGGCAGACTAGCTGATGCTGCATGAACTAATTTACTTGCTGGAACCTCACTTTTCAGTCCGAGTAAAGGGCTGATGAGCCCAGACTCTGAGGGGATTGGTGATAAAATGAGATAAGCTGTTCAGAAACTAATTCCTTCCCACCCTTCCCTCCTCTCACTCCTGACAGGATCATGTCACCTGTGCATCTTCAGAGGCCTGTGTTAGTATGCACGGGGTAGCCACCCTGCATCCTTCTATAACCTGAAGTGACTTAGGTTGGAATTCAGAGTGCTGAGTGAGATCCGGATGGGTCATAGAATCTGTGTGTGGTTGGCTGTTCTTGGTGAGGTACCTGGAGCCAGCAAGGCCACCGACCAGCAGCAGGCCTGTGTGAGGACAAGTCGGGTAGCAATATGAGATGATGTCACAGTTTATTTTACCTGGGCATGGTAGATTATTTTGCCAGTTTCTTTTGTTTTTCCTTTCTTCAATTGATTTGTGACTCAGGTATTATTACAATACTGTTCTTAATTTAGCATCGTGTGGTCAAACCGGTTATTACTTGTCTGTCTCCAGTATATTGTGAGGTATCTTTTATCTCAATTTCGACTTTGCTCATTGAATCCTATGAAGTAGGTAAAGTTCTTTCCCCCATTTTAAAGACGAGGCCAATGGTTTGTTGAGGGAAGGGGAACACTCAGAGGTGCACAGGCAAACCACCCAAGATTTCAGCCCGTTTTGTCTGACTCCAGAGCCAGCACTTTAATTTTTTCTAGCCGAAGACAGACTTTTTAATTTCTTTAGAGTTACACGTGACAGAGCAGGGAGATCATTTCTAGCCTGTCCATCACTACGATGATGGGACAGTGTGGTCTTCTACTATAGTGGCCAACTGAGTAGAAAGGCAGGGGCCGGTCCCCAGCTGCCTGGACCAGGTTGCAAGGTGGACCTGGTCCACCATTACTGAGTTATGGGGACTCATTCTTAAATGCCGAATATCAGAGGAAGAGGAAACAAATACATAGGCTGACGATTTATGACTGAAGAAACTTACACCTGAAAAAGACCTAAAACAAAACCACCAACTAGATGATCGAGCCGTCAGATTAACTAGAATGTCAGCCTGGTTTGCCATGTCCAGCTGCGTGTGCTGGCTGGTACATTTAAACCTAAACCACCGATAACCACAGTAATAAGTGAACCCCAAAATGTAATTCCTGTGTTTCTAGCAGCCAGAGATGGTGCCCTGAATTTATATAATAGAGGCATAGCAGGGCTTGGGAGATTCTTAGTGAAAGGCTATTTGGGATACATTTTAATGTGTTCCAGAAGTGGAAATAGCCCTCTCATTTTTCTTTATTCGATTTGGGGGATGCAGGAGGAGCTGAAACCTTTTTTAAAACCAACTCCATCCATTTCTTTAATGATCATCTGAACAACTAAACCTTCTGGGACTATTATGTATAATCGTTCTCTAAGCCGTATTCATTTTCCCTGCTCTGTAGATATATCTATCCCCCTCTTCCTTTTTAAATAAAACTGATTAATTATAAGAAAATAGATATGAAATGAAGCTCTGAGCTTCTTAGTAAATCTCATCCCTCAAGTGATATGATTTCGCTCTCAAGATGGAGAGGTTCGTAAGGGGGAGATTTTGAGGACAAGCACAAAACAAATTAGCCATGAGGACAGTCAATTTAGGTGGCTGTAAATGAGTGGCTGTCATTGTCGCCATAGACAAATGTGGTGCGCCTTCTGGGAGTACAACTGCTAATTCGTGTCCAGGGCCACCCATGAGACTCAGGCCTCGCTGTTCTTTAGGGCCAAGGCCAAGGTTTCCAGCTTTAGTCTCCCATTTGTTTTGCCACTTCACAGTCTCTTCTCTACTTAGAAGCCTTTATTCTTTAAAATCCCAGCCCTACACTGGTTAACGGGTATTCCTGAAAGGCTTAACACCTATTAATACAATAGGTATTACATCATTTTGCATTCTTGAATATTTTTTTATCTCCTTGGATGGCTTGTAAACGAAGCCATGCTGCCATGAGCTATTGTCTTTTGCTTCTTTACAAACTGCCCACGGTAGTCCTTTGCTTAGAGCCGCTCACCCAGACATTTGTGGAATGACAATGGCATTTTTCCTAACAGGGCTATAGATGGCAGGGACAGTGGAGTTAGACAATGACAGTGAACTTACCTTCTTTTTTCTACCTAGCGAGGGTCTGGCAAGAGAAGAAGGTCCATCAGAGTCGTGTTGAGATTAATCGTAAGGGGAACATTTAATTGGGCGCCCAGAGTTTACCCTCCTTCTGCATCTGGGCAAAGGCCATTTCTTATCGCTGCATCGTTTCAGTGGGCGATGTTGCTCCGACACACTGGCTGGGTAGGAGAAAATACACTGTAGGAAAAAAAAAATACTGGTTTGGACCTGATGCAATCCTCAGCCATCGAGCAACAAACAGCTCCAGTGTCGCCTCCTGGAGCAGAATCATAGAACTTAAAACCAAGAAGGATCTTTCGAGGTTACTTTGACCATGCCATTTACTCATACATACGTATGTTCATGCATTCAGCCAGTATTTAGCAGGAAACTCCCACGTGCAGGGTTTTCCACTGGGCACCAAGAGGCCCTTAGGAAGCATGACATCCAGTCTGGAAAGCAGACATCAATCAAATGGGGGCTCGCCGAGGGTGGTCGTGATCCCACAGTCGAATGTCCTGTAATGAAGGTCGTTTCCCCTCCCACCCCCACCCCCCCACAGTGGTGCGTTGCAAAGAATAGGTAGCTCTGGACAACACTAGATAGAGAAGAATGAGTTATCATGATAGGCAGTTAGTGGCTCCACAAAAAGCAGTTGTAACCCTAATCTTGGCTTTCTCAATGCCGATGGCCACTTGGGATAGAGTTGGACCCCGAGTACGAGCCTCGGTGTCACTCTTTTGAGATCTGTGACCCTATAGTCAGCTATTTCACCTTCCTGCATGTTTCATGTTTCTCGGGGGTGTAAGAATGGTGACAACCATCTTTACAAAATGCAACGCAAATGTTGCATTATGTCCCTGTTAAAATATATACATTTAAGTCCTACTACCCAGGACCTCAGAACGTGACTGTATTTGGAGATAGGGACTTTCAAGGGATAATTAAGGTAAATGAGATCATATGGGTGAGCTCTAATCCAGTGTGACTGACCGATGTCTTTATAAGAAGAGGAGCTTAGAACACAGATACACAGGAAGGATCATGTGAAGACAGCTCTCTACAAGCCAAAGAGGGAGGCCTGAGAAGAATCAGACCCTGCTGGCACCTTGATCTGAAGTTTCCAGCCTCCAGAACTGTGAGAGCATAAATTTCTACTGTGGTACTTTATGGCAGCTCTCGCAATCTGATACAGTGCCAGTCACCTGAATGAAAAGAAGCAACGAATCAGAAGGCATGCAATGTAATGTCTAGGTTACAGTGTGTGGCACATGGCAGGGCATCCTGGCTAGGCCGAGTAAAGCAGGTTCAGGTTGGAGGCTCCATCAGGTGTCTGCGTTCACATGCATTAGTACAGCAACCTTCTGTGGCACTCTTTCCGGTGGACAGGCTTGGTGCCTGGCGCATAGTAATGTTAGATTCCTTTGTGAATGGCAGCTCCAGTGAATGTCAGCTACTTCTCTTCAATCTGTGGAGACCATTCACATGACAGTGCCAGGCTCAGGTAAAAGAATTTTTTTCTCCTCTATACCATGTGGTTGATTGGTCCAGAGCCCTCATCCTAGCAGATGACCAATGGAGATTATCCTAAGGGTCTCATGAGAGTGATATTTGGGGCTCCATCATTCTCAGCACCTCAGACTTCATCAGCCTGGTCAAGCATCTGCCTGTCTAAGACCCCGGCTCAATCCAGCTGACATGCATGCACAAGTGTCCATTTGGTCTCTGCTCGATGATTCTGTAGACGTGTTCAGAGCCAACCACATGTTGGTTCCCTTTGTTTCTATCTCTCTGGCTTTCTCAGATGTGCTCAGTGTTGTTGATTTTTACGGGGGCACTCATCCCCAGGGTCCACACGGTGCTAAATCACAGTGACATCAGCCACTTGGGTGTGTGGGTAGCCAGTGGGAGGCGGCTCCATCTGGAAACTAAAAAGAGAAACAGAATCCTTTTGTTTTCTCCGGACTTTTCTGTATCTTTGCAGGTAGACAGGGCCAAGTAGGGAATTTACAAAATCGACATTTTTATTCCCAAAGCAGCTTGATTTTTTAAAAAGTTCCCTTGATTCCAAAGAGCTAGGAGCAGGGAGTGAGGTTGGCCAGGAAGCCAGAGCCATTGGAGAAAGGAAAGAGAATGATGCATATGTGCCCGAAGTCTCGTGTGCTTGGAAAATCTCAGTTGCACACTGCAAATGTGGCCATAAACCCCAGCAAGAGAAACTCTATAACCATTACCAGCTGGGAACACCTGGAGACCTTCTAAGTAACAATGAAAAGATATCTCTGGCAAGTTAAACTTGACTTTATGAGTTTTGTTATGTGGAGCTTGAATGCTCTACTGACTCACCTTGACAGTCCTTGTATTTCTCTGATGTACACATAGCAAAGCGATCAGGCTGCTTGTGCCATAGGGCAAGTGGGGTCCCAGGAGGTCTCCCTTTAGCAACGGGCAGAAGGATGACAAGGAGAGGGCACATCCAGCCAGTGTCGGGACAGTGAGGAAGGAAAGTAGCGTGGCCCCTCCCCCCCCTTCTCTCTCTTTCCTTTATTAGACATAAGATCATTCAGCTGGAATTGGTCTCGTGTGCCAGTTCTGGATCTGGAGATGATAGCATTCTTACTCGATGATGGAGGTCATGATTTCTTTTCTAGGCTGCTTTAAATCTGCCGTAGTACCACCATGCGAGCTGGTCCGGGAGCTGCAAGCATCTGTGATGGTAGCTGCCACCTTCGGGCAGAAAAGGGCCAGTCCACAGGGTGCTCTCTCTGCATCTTGGTGAAGAGAACTTCTAAGATGGTGGGTTAGTTCTGCAAATGATATGGGACCTAGGTATCTTGTCTTGATTTGCTGAATCATTTCCTTTCTTTAAAGCTATTCAGGCTTTACTAGGATCTCCCCTGCCTCCTCCAGAGTGGGATCTGAAATTGCATCAAGTTATTTAATAGTTCGTTAGTCTTCTCGAGGCCAAAACTGGGTTGGCCCAGGTCCCTGTTGAGTTATTGGCAGGGCTAGGACTTGAACCTGCTGCTTTTCCCCTTATACTGAGCTGCTTCTGCTGCTTTCTAGGCACTCACACCTTTCTGCTCCTGCCTCTGCACTGCAGAGGATGACCCTGGGAGGGAGCCTTCACTTTCTCTGCTGGGCTCTGATGAGAATGCTCCTCTTAGCCACTGGAGGCCTCCGCTGGGATGTGGGCTGCTCCTTGTGAGCCATATTTGCTATAATGGGAAGCAGCCCTCAAAAGGGAAAGCCATGCATTTGTATGCAGCCAGTAGGATGGCGTTGAAATAAACACAGCACTGATCAAACGACACCCAAGCCAGCACATCGCAGGGAAGACGAACCAAAATGGAATGCTGATTTTTCTCACCATCCTCTTTAGAAACCTTCCTGGCCGCCCACCTGACATTGTTAACGGTTAGGGGTTAACCTAGCACTGCGATTAAATGCGAAGGTTTTAGAGACAGCCCTGTGTTCACATCTGTTTATTGATGGATGAATGTATAATCCGTGGAACACCAGAGGGAAGTCACTTTCGTGAGCTTCATTCCTTGTTTCTATAAACCAGGCATATTAATGCCTAGCACATAGATTTTTAGAGTTAATATGTGAATGTAAAGTACTTTGCACAGTGCCTTGCACATATTAAGTCTTCAGTGGCAGGTAGGTACTGTCTTCATCATCATCGGCAGCAGCAGCATCGTGATTGCCTCATTGACTAGGATGGATGGTGGTAGCGTGGATAATAAAGTACCCAGCTCAGAACCTGGCCTATGGTTATCTTTAATAAATGAAAGCTATCATCGTAGTGCGAGATAACGCAAAGATCTGAATAATTCACCAAATACAATGGAATTGGAAGATGCCAGGGTTTAGATTCCTCTTCCTGTGCTGTCTCAAAATAACTGTCTTGCCTTGGCCAAGTGGCTTTACATGACTTCACGTCCCTCATCAGTCACATGGGGCTAACTGAGCATCGCATGACACTGAAAAAGGATTGTGGAAAGTCTCCACTAATCAATGGCTGTTGGATCCGAATTGCTGGCAACACCAACATCGCTGTCTCTGGAGAGTCAACTGCCAGTTCGTCACAAGAACTTTAAGTGTTCATGCCCTTTAACTCCGTAACTCTATTTTTAGAAATGTACCGTCCCCAAATATAGATTCCCAAAGAAAAGGGGGAGTGGGTTAGAGCCTGTCAGAGCTGTTCATTAGCAGTGCTGTTTAAAATAGCTCAAAATTGAGAACTCCGCACGTGCCCAACATTGCCTGGCATGTTCAATGTTTTAATATGACAGAGCCCTCTGTGGCCATGGGGAATGTCAGATGCATGACTTTGAGTTTGAGGGATGTCCCATTAGGGAGGAAGTTGAGCGAGGGTGAAGGCACCAATCCACTATTTTAACTGAGGCCCAGAGAGGGCTAGAGAAATTTGAAATCAGTCCTTGAGTCTGGCGAGCAGCCCTCCCCATGGGTCCCCTGTTTTGGCCACTGCCAAGGCACTGCCTTGGAACCTCTGCAGTGCCTGGCCTGTGGCCTCAGGGGTCTGGTGGCAATGCCAGAGCCAGCTTAACTTGTTTGGATCCGGGGCTGCTTAAATGCCACCTAAGTAATTCCTTTGGCAGCAAGTGACATTTGACAAAGGGCACAGCTGGCAGAGGTCCCGCAGAGGTGGTGTGGTGCAGGGGAGGGGATGTCATACACATAGCGCATAGGACGAGCAGGGATCCCGGAGGCCGCCTGGAATATGACATTCAAAGGCCTTTCTGTGTGTAGACAGAGATGGGCAGAGGTCCGGTTGCAAGGGCAGATGGGTCATCTCTGCCTGGGTGTCTCTGATGGGCCCGGTACCTTACAGCAGCAGTGCTCGGGAAATGGGGCTGGGTCACTTGAGATTTGCCCCATCCCCCTCCCTGGCATGTGGAACGCTGCCCAGAAGGGTCCTTCCTCAGAGGCTCGTCGGGGGTCTTGACAAGAAACCGTTCACAAAGCTTTTGGCCCCGAGTGACTGCTCAGTAAGTGTTGGTCTCCTTCCCCTTCCTGTAAGCAAGGTCGGGAGTGGGAGTGGGGGGCATTCATTCAAGTGTGGCCCTTTTAGGAGGAATACAGCAGTCATCTGGCCAGGATTTGGGGGGAAACTCTCTTTCCAGTATAGTACGCCTGTCCACACACACATGTGTACCTGATTACAGCTCTATAAATACAGGCAACGTACCTGAAAGCAGCAGGATGGAATTTGGAGGGCTGCGAATCGAGCTGACATGCTCCATCCAAAAGGTTATTTATTCCTTCTTTTCATAAAGTCATTATAGCCAATGATAAAAGAAACACAAGTCATAAAATGGGGAATTAGATATGATAATTCCTAAGATTTAAGATTAAGAATTTGGTAATTCAAGCGGCAGGCTAGCTTGCAAAACTTCATCTGTATTTGCAGCCGCTCCCCAGCACCAGCATCACCGCCTCAGCTCCACTTCAGATCATCAGGCATTAGATTCTCATAGGAGGACTGGCCCCTGGTGCCAAAAAAGTTGGGGTCTGCTGTTTTATAAGCATCTTGTGATTACATCAGGCCCAACCAGATAATCCAAGAGAATTGCGCCATCTCAGGATCTCGTGGACATCTTTGAAGGACCATCATTCAGCCTATTCCAGTGTGGTGTCCCGGTCTTGGTGCCTAGTGTTCTTACTGCCTGGGACACTTTTTCCTGCCTTCTTCGGCAAGCTAATTCTCATGCCCCCTTCAGAACTTAGTCTCAGGGTCTTCCCTGTTAGACTTCCTTGGACCTCCTCCCTCTCCGGCCCCATGGATCTGGTCATGTGCCTCTTCTCTTGCTTAGTAGCATTATCACATACTGTATTATAATGTCAGTTGATTCATCTGCCTGTCCCAGTAGTCCTTGGGGACAGGGAACACATCGTAGTTGTCTTCCTGTTTCTGCCATGTAGACCCATGGCTGCGTATCGTAAACATTGGTTGATGGATGCCCAGGAAAATGGGGACCAAAGCAGGAACCCTGCCTCTGACCCTGGAGACGTCCCAAGAAGAAGGCCTGTGTCTTGATTTTTACAGAGCCTCCTGGGAACTGAAGTCCTTGGAGCTTCACTGTGTCAGGTTCTGTGTTTTCCTGACCCTTCAGTGTTCTAATTCCTTCTTTGTTGTGCCATAATAGATTAGCCTAAGTGAAAGCGAATAGACAATTTCCCATTAACATTTATATTGCTTTTCTTTTCTATTTCTTGGTGAGGCTCTCAAGACTAGGATGGCTGTGGGAAATATCCTTTCATCTCAGTAATGTCCCCGTTGGGGCTGGATTCTGGCTTTTTTGCTGGGCTGTGGAGGAGCATGGGTGTGGTGGACTCATGAGCCCAGGAAGAATGAAGGCACAGAAGTCAACCCAGAAAGGGCAAGTTGCATTCAGTAAACGTAGACCAAGTGCCCACTGTGTGAACGCTCCCATGCTCGGTCTTGGGGTATGGTCTAGAGTTTATTAAGTGGGGATTATGCGCCTAACGTGGTTCCAGGTGCTTTAATTTTTAATCACCTTTTCTTGACTTCTTAGAACTGCCTGGTGAATGTAAATTCCATTATGATCTGAGTTTTACAGAGAAAGAAACTGAACCAGAGAGAGGTTGCTTAACATGTCCAGAGCCCGCTGCCCTGTCACCTGGCTGACGGGGAAGATCTAGTCCCTCTCCCCAAAATGCCGATGGTCTGGAGGTGGCGTCTGAACCGGGGGTGTGCTGAGGGTGAGTGGGAGAACCACAAGTAGCCAGAGGTTTTGAAGGGCCTTCCAGGCAGAGGGAATAATAAAACAAAAGCAGGGAAGTGTGAAAGTAATTATTTTGTTCAGGGAAAAGTAAGGAGCAATTCAGGGTCGTGTAGGTTGCTTTTAAGGTTATAGGAAAGGTTGACAAGGAACGGTTCACAAGGAGTGAGACACCTGGAAAGACCAGAGGGATGAGAAGCTATGGCTAGTGAATGGATTTCCTGATGTCTGGGCTGGAGGTGAGGAAGATGATGTCAACAGCAGTGTCTCTCAAACTGCTGGGCTTGCAAGTGTCCTGGGATCTTGATAAAATGCAGACTCTCACTTGTAAGCCTGGGGTGGGTCTGAGGATCCACTTTTCTGACAAGCTCCCAGGTCACATGGATGCAGACAGTAGCCGGATCCCACATTGAGCAGTGAGGGTATAGAGGGAAGGCAGGCGCCATGGGACGTGTGGGTGAAGATGCTTAGGAAATGATGCCCTACTTTGTTGTCAAGCTAATGGGTCAGGTGGGTCTATGATGTTCTCAAGGAGAATGACAGTAGATGGAGAGGAAAACGGGGAGTGGGGGCAAAGGAGGGGGAAGACCTGGAGTTCTGCAGATGAAAAGGGGGCAATAGAAATGAGTGATGTTTCAGTTACAATTAGGCTCAATAGAGTTTGACAGTATGGCTTTAACCGGAAAGAAATCTGTGTCTCTCCCACATCCAAGAAGTCAAGGTGTTGGCCTTGTGGGGTGTTGGGCTGGTCTAAGGGTGCCTTTCAATTCTTCAGAATCCTCTTTCTGCTCTGCCATCCTCAGCTCTAGGCCACAGCATCTCAATGTCCAATATGGCAGCTGAGCGTCAACACCCTTGTAGCCAGCAGCCAAGAAGAAGCAGGGGAGATGTCCAGGTGGGCACACATCTCAGCGGGCAACCTGCCTCTTAAGTGGGCTTTCTGAAGTCCCATCATTTACTTAGCTGCCATACAGGCTGTAAGATCTAGTCTTTTCTCTGGCCGCTTTGCTCCCCTGAATGTAAGCAGTGTTTTGTTCCTAAGCAAAAATGAAAGAATGGGTATGGGTCGCAACTTGGCAGTCCTTGCCACAAGCTGAATGTGTGGTGAGAACTCAAAAGGGGCAGGGTGTTGAGTTAATCAGGTTCTTAGAGTATACCTTAGTGACAGCCCATTGGGACTGATGGGGCTCTGAACCTACCTGTGCCCTTTGCTTGCCCTAGTTCCTTAGTGTGAGTGTCTGTCTTCTCTGTCATAGAAAATCTATCCAAATCCTTCTTGCTCAACAAGATCCAGTTTCACGGCCACCTCCTCCAAGAAGCACACCAGGACTCCTGAGTCAGAATCAGTCCTCCATCCCCAGAAAGGAGTGTGGTACCGGCATCTCCATTCACTCTCATTCCGTTTTGTCATTCACATGTGTCCTCTTCTTTAGATCGTGAGTCAGTAGTTGGTCCCCACACAGTGCCTGATACACAATGAACTCTCAGGACATTTTAGTTAAACTTCAGTGAGTGGTTGAATTTGAGTGATCAAGCAGATGGTGTATGGTGCAGGTGTTTATTCTAGGTACTTCTTAAACTCGTGTGCACAGGTCAGCTGGAGGGCGTGTTATAGCAACGCCCCCAGACCCCTAGTTTCTGCTTTAGTAGGTCTGAGGGGCCTGAGAATGTGCATTGCTAACAAGTTCTCAGATGATACTGATGCTGATGGTTCTGAGACAACCCTTCTGGAGATCATTGTCCTTGAGAAACACACAGATTTGTTTTTTGTTGTAGTTTTGTTTTGTTTTGTTTTTTTTCCGGGGAACCTGCAATGAAAGTCGGGCCTGAAAATAGACATGGGAATTAAACACAGGGAAATTAAATCAGCGGATGAACCAGTAGAGAAATATTTGGGGTCAAGGGCGCTTTAGAGTCTTGTTCTCAATCTTTGTTTTCAAGTGAATTTCGTTTCACCTAATTTTAGATGCTGCCAGTTGGAAGATAACACCATTATTTTATATAAAGACTAGAAATTAAAAAAGGCTTTTTAATTAAGCTGTGACACAATGCTTTCTTATCCCTTTAAATCTTTTACATTTATTGAAAGAACCCTTTTAGACATAATTAGATGGGTTTTATCTTATTTCACTGCTATGCTTACATATAAAGGAGAATATCGGCAAATATATCGGTTTGGGTATTCCTAATGCTTCTTGACGTTGGGTCTCACTCCTCAGAATCCTTTCTCAACTCAGTGGCATCGCCATCTGTGTTTTCCTACATCGTGTCACCTGTCACACCATTGTGAACATCAGATTTTTTTTTTTTTAAGAATCCTGCAGGAAAGGCGCTTAAGCCCACTTTGCAGCTCTGTGGAGCTGGCTTGCCCCTGTCTCCTCTTTCAGGAATGTTGCTAATACATCTGTTTTTCCACATCTTCCCGCCCCCTTCCCACAGCTATTTGGTTCATAGGGTTAAAAGAGGGACCCCCTTCTCTCGTCTCTGGGGTTTTCATGTAAGTTTCTGACACCCAGTCTGCAAGTTCGTGAATGTGCCAGCGGTTGGAGCTATGTTACCGCCGCCATGGAGTCCCCAGTTATTGCTGGAGCCTCCCCGATTTCAGAGACGTAAAAATGTGAAAAACAGTTTGTCTTCGCATCAGTATATTTTTTTTCAAATGTCCACCACAAGCCTGATACACATTTTCACTGTCACGGCTTTTCATATAACTGCTCTCAGTGAATATTTATGACAACCGTCCAGGTTGGCCTTGCGACCTCAGTTTTATAGATGAGGACCTTGGGTATCCATGAAATATTTAGGCATTCGTTCACCCCAGATATCTGAGCTTCTGCTATGTGCTAGTCATTCTAGATATTAGGAATACTGAAGTGGAAAATTTCCTGGGGCGGGGGAGTGGGGGGGATATTCCGTGAAGAAATAGGTAACAAGATTGAATCACGTAAGTGCTATGGAAAGCAAAGTAAGCCAGGGTCTGCCAGATACTAGGAAAGGCTTTTTGAGTAGACCCTAGAACGAAGTACACACCACACAGCTATCAAAAAGATGCAGATTCCAACCGGGGAGAATCGCAAGTGCAAAGGACCTGTGGCAGAATACGCTGCCTTATTTGAGGAACAGCGAGTCTGGGCAGTTTTTACCTGCAACACTTCTGACACCAAAGGCATGCCCCGCACCCCCACCAACCACCACCACTTCTCCAACCCTCTGGATGCCAGCTGGGTATCCTACAATTCAATTCTGACCCTAACGACCCGGAGTTAGTACAGACCCTACAGGTTAAGGGCTCAGTACCTCAAGAGTATCCCTACTTCAGACTCTAGTCACAAGCTTCAGATTGTCACCTGTACTTCTGACCAACGGGCTTTAAAGTCAAGTGGTTCCCCCAAACCCCCTTCTCTGGCACTCAGGAAAGTGCTTTCTTGTAGTACTGGTTTATTATAAAGGGAACGACTCAGGAACAACCAAATGGAAGAGACGCACAGGGCACGGCACGGAGTGGTTGGAGGTTATCGTGTACCCTCTCAGGGGCGTGCTGTCCTCCCAGGACCTTGACGTGTTCCTCCACCTGGAGACTGTCTGGAACCTATCGTTAGGGGGTTCTATGGAGGTTTCGTTATACAGGCATGGTTGATGGCATCATTGGCCATTCGTGCTTTGCTTAATCTCCAGCCCCTCTTCCCTCTCTAGAGGTTAGGGGTGGGGCTGAGAGTTCCAACCCTCTTATCATCATGCCTTGGCCTTTCTGGTGACCAGTTCCCATTCTGCTGCAGTTTAGGAATCCCCCAGCTACCGGTCATCACATTAGCATATACAAGACACTCTGGTTATTCCAAAGATTCCAAAGGTTTTAGGAGCTGTGGGCCAGGAACTGAGGGAAAAGACAAAAATGTACGTTTATCACAGTGAGGAAGCCAGTTGGGCTGGAGCAGTGGAATCTCAAAAAGGGTTTGATGAATGGCCCAAGCAGGGATGCAGCCGAGCTGAAATTGCCAAATCTTTGGGTTTGCAAGTCCAGGGCTCGTCTGCATGCGGATAAGTGTGAGAAGTCACTGCAGATTACACCTTTCTCCGTTCGCTGGAGTGAGTTTAATCTTTTAAGAAACAGATGTCTCGATTAATTCAGCTCCAGTAGCAGCTCCACAGCAGAAAAATATGCTGATTGCCGCCCCCATTGTGCTGTCTAGGAAGTAAGTACCCACAGCGCTTGATTCGTGCGCAGCGGTTTAACCAACCCAGGTAGAGATCACTGCACGTGTGCAAAAGTGGGCAAAGGAAATGACGAGGAAATACAAACATTGTCGCCCCAGTGCATGTTCTTAAAATAGAATACGGGACTTTCGACTCTTCCTCCTTTGAAGAACACTGTCGAGAGGGTGACTCTGGCAGCACATTATAGAAGAAAGAACAGAGATCTGGGTTTTGATCTCAGCTCTGCCAAGAATTATCCATGGGACCATATCTGTGAGAGTTACACAGAAGAGAGTGCGCGATTTAAACGAAATGGATTTATTGCCATTATTAGGTACCTTGCAGAATTCTGGGAGAAGCTAGAGGCACAGGCTCTAAGCTGAACTGCGAGGGAGAGGTTCTCCAGGCCACGTAGGACCAGACCACCGAGGGAGCTGTGGGTAAGAAGCCAGGGGGACGACTCCTGTAAGGACCACGATGTGTGTGCTGGGAGCCGTGCCAGTAGGACAGGCGCCATGTTTTTTTGGTAATCACCGAGTTCGGGATTGGACTCAAGGATCTAACAGACGCCTCAGGAAGAAACAAATGCCTCTCACTCATGCTTGACAAAAAAGTAGAAGCCGCGGAAGAGGTGTTTCACCTGCTACTCACTTTGCCCCTCTAATGTCACACACGTGTGTGGGCTTGGTGGGGCCTCAAGTTCCAGAGTAGGTATCCTCGATGTACAGGCATTTGGAAAATGTCTGATATGGCTCTCCATGTATGTAGGAGAAGTATTAAAACAACCCTATGGTAAATGGGAGAGGATAAGAGGACACAAAGATTTCTATATTACAGTCATATTGTTCAAATGACAGCCCCAGTAGATGTTGATACGTTACATGGGTATGATGCAGTCTTTAGAGGAAGCACTCAAAAAGCCATACAAAGAGATATACTAAAAAAATACTATAAGTGGATCAAAATAGAATTCTAAAAAATGTTCTAGGACCCCATAGGGAGCCAGGAAAAACCCCAGTGAGATTCCAGTACAAACCCACCAGAATGGCTAAAATTAAAAAGACTGGCAACATCAGATGTTGGCAAGGAGGTGGCACATTTGTAACTCTCATACACTGTTGGTGGGAGGATAAAAGGGTTCATCTGCTTTAAAAGAAGTCTGACAGTTTCTCATAAAACTAAGTGGACACCTACCCTCTGACCCTTTAGTTCCAGTCGTAGTCATTGCCAAAACCGACAACAGACCAGTATTCAACAATAAGAAAAGTGATAAATTGTGATATATTAATGCCACAGTATGTCACTCACTGAGCAATAAAACACACACACACACACACACACATACACACACACACAACGGACGACCGATACATGCTGCAACATGGATGAATCACAAAAATGTTATGCTGCCTAAGACTTGCTCCAAAGAGTGTGTACTTATGATTCCTAGTAGATGAAGTTTGGGGACAGGAAGAACCAATATTTCATGGGAATGAATCAGAAGAGTGGTTGCCTATGGGAAGTCAGGTGGAGATTGACTGGGAAGGGATTTAAGTGAATTATATCATCACTCCAGAAAGTTCTGTATCTTGAAAAGGATTTGAGTTATATAGCAGGTTCTCGAATAATGTTTTATTCAACATTGTTATAACGAGGTTTTTAAAAATCAATTCTTTTTGTTAAGCGAGGACTTACTGTACAGATATATGGATTTGTACTGTACAGATGTATGCGTTTGTACTGTTCAGGTCTATGCATTTGTCAAAACTGCTGCAACAGTCTGTGCATTTCATTGTATGTACATTTTATCTCAAAAGGAAAAAAGGTTAAACTTTACTGAACCTACCTGGTTAGTGTTATACATATTGAAGTGCCTAGGGAATAATGTGCTGATGACTGACTTACTGTTTTGAAATGCACTAAAAAAAAAAAAACCAGATGGGTTGATGGTTGGAAGGATAGGTAGATATGATAAAGCAAGTTAAGATAAGATGTTAATGATAGAAAGTAGGTGTGGGGATATATACATGTTCACTGGAAAATCCTTTCACCTTTATGTGTTTGAAAATTTTCATAAGAAAATGTTAGGGCAAAAATTTTTGTTTCAATTACAGGATGTGTGGTCTCTTCCTTCCCTGTATTAGGCGGCTGTTGGTGGTTAAGAAAGTCACTCCAGCTGTTCTGGTCAATACTTTATGAGACAAGGTGATTTGAACTGTATAGAAAGCACACAGAATTCAGGTGACTGAACTAGCTGGGTTTGGGATATAGTGTGGATAAAGTCCCCATCCACAGAAGATGCCTAATAAGTACTTACTTAATCTGTTTCTCTCGCTCTGTAATGACAGTCCCAAACTCTGATTTCTTTAATGTCCCCATCCCTGCTCCTCCACCCCAAAGTCAGTGCCAGCCATGCAAAGACAACTCTCCATTGCTGAGATAAGGTTAAGTGTAAACTTTATAGTTGGACAAGACCTGGGGAACCACCTAAGCCTGTGTGTGTGTGTGCACGTGCGTGAATTTACCTAAAACAATTTGGTCATACCTAAAGCTTAGTGGACTTTGTAGGTAACGGCAGCAGCCAAAATGTTTGAAATAGAAGAGGGTTAGCTCCCCACCCCAACCTCACTGCATTCCTTAGTATGTCCTAAGTGATTCAAACAGCCTCAAAAATATCAGTGATGTCGCTGTCTCCTGTCATTTCGAATGCTTGGCCACCGTCTTTCAGATAGGCTCATGAGAGGCCCACATGGCAATGTTACAGGGACCATTGCTGTCACCCTAGTCTGGCATCAGGCAAACAGAAGTCTTTCCAAACAGTGGCTGGAAACAAGACACCTCCCCAAGGGTGGCGATTTCAGCCTCTCAGATTTTCAATCTTTATGAAAAGCTAGAAATGTCTCCAAAATATTTTAGCCTATCCACATTTCTTCAAAACCTTATCTCACCAATGAGAGTTCTTTTCTAGCATTCCACATGCCATTTAACATGCTGTGTCACCAAGAAAACCCCATCCCGAAATTCGCTAGGTCCAGATAGTGATACACATACCCAATAGCATGCTTCTGGGTTGAGGTTTTCCTAGTAGAGTGTCTGTTTAGCCGTCACACAAAAAAATGCATAGCATAGAATTTACCATTTTAACCATTTATACGGGTGCACTTTTGTGACACTTAGTACATTCACGGTGTTGCATAATCGCCACCACTGTCCATTTCTGGAACTTTTTCAACACCTCGGATAGAAGCTCTGGACCCATTAACTAGGAACTCACTACTTCCCCTCCCCCAGCCCATTAACCTCTGTTCTACTTTCTGTTTCTATGGATTTGCCTATTCTCGTTACCTCATATATGTGGAATCACATATTTATCCTTTTGTTTATCCATCCATCTGTGGATGAACATTTGGTTTATCCCACCTTACGGTGAACGTAAGATAATGCAGCTACCTCTTTTCTTCTTTTATGCCCAAACTTCATAGAATGTACATATATCTCGATGCCACATCTTGGGGGCGGGGGGAGCGTGATATTTACATAGGGAAATTTTATAATTACATTGCAAAAATCAATATAATACTTTTAATAAAATAATGTATTGCAATTAGGATTAAGTTAGAGACCAGATGTAATTGCTAGATAACTGGAATCAAGTATGGAGATTTCGAGAAGCCCCCAAGCGTCAGCAAGATGGGGGGTGGTCCTAGGGGGTTGCTGGTACTGACGGAAGGCCGTCATGTCTTTGCACACGCGACAACTGTTTCCTGATCACGAAGCAGCGTTTTACATCCTAACAAGAGCATTTGTCACTTCTGTACAGGTGTTTTACGTTTATGATGCCTTTGTTTCATTTCAGGAAATTGGGAGGAGGGAGTTGGCTCAACACATACTGCATGTTAAATTTTAATTTATACTTTTAATTATAAATTTTCCTGTTTAAAACCGTGGGAAATTGGTTCCATGTTAGCTTTTCTGTATGAAATTTTATTTTCAGGAAGGAACGATTGAAATAACAAGGGGGAAGCTTGCTCGTAAGGTATATTACAATACGATAACAGTTCTCACTCTGAAGAGAAGATGAAATGTGGGTGCAGAGAGTGGAAGAGACTTGCTCCCCCCAGAATGCCTGGAGCTGCCGAGAGAAGAGACGAGGTCACCCCTCCCAGGCTCTTCCTGATTCCTTAGGGGCTCTCCCCTTGTCTCCAAGTCAGAACCATGGAAGAGACTGGCCCAGGGAGTAGGCGGAGGCGAATTGTTGAGAGAAATCATGGCCTTTGCAAATGCTTGTTAGACATGAGCCGCGATGGGCTAGGACATGCTGGGAAACTTAGGAGAGATTAATGGGGCTTAGCCAATTTCTCTGTCTGAGTCTGTATGGAGATGTATGGATGTGAGCCAAGAGGCATGTATTTTGCTCGCTTGCTGCCTCGCCGCCACCTCGTCTATGAAGCCTCGTATTCCAGTCCAGGGCTCACAAGTTTTCTTACTGTGCAGCCAGTTATTGCTGGTGAGAAATGAGTCCACCGGTACCACCGGGCCCAGGACTCAGCCGTGCTGATTTCTCCCTCTGCGTTCAGTGTCATGGACGTAGCTTGTCGTGTTAAGGCGACAACAAATCTATGTTTAATGCCCTCCTTCCTCCCATCGTTTAGAAGAGGGTGAAACCACTCTTCCTGACCAGCAAGCAACCTCTTCTCCTCCTCCTTCCTCCCTCAAAATGTCAATTGGATTAACATTTTGCAGCGCGGCTGCCTCTGCATCTGTGTAGAGCACGTGGCCGGACTTTGGAAAGCAGTGGCACAGAACCTTTTGTGGGGTCGCTGTATTTATTTTCTCTTAACGATCTCCATAGCAAATTTGCTCTGCTCTCAAGCCAAAGGAAGATTCATGCAACTGCCAGGGCTGCACGGTGAACCTGGGGCCTTCTGGAGGCCAGGGCTGAGGGGCCTGCACCTTGCCAACGCTAATGCAGCTTCTGGAACTAGAGAGGAACTGTCGCTCTTGCCGAGGAGGTTCCAAGGCGCAGGGTACACGTGAGCTCTCGTTTTCTGTAGCAGCAGTGGCTCTGCAATGCTGGACGAGTCCAGAAGAGGGATGGATGCTGTGTGGAAGGACCAGCCCAGATGGGACTGGGGGGAGGTGGGAGTGGGGGACCCCGTCCTAGTCCTGGCCATGTTGGCTAGAGGGACCTCCTGTGCCAGATGGAGACGGTTCAAAGGCTGATCTCCAACTCTATTGCCTTTGTCAAGAAGGTCTCAGGATTTCTTTCTATGCATTTTTTTTTTTCTTTTTCTCTTTTCTGGTCTCTCTGCCTTCACACTATCTCCCCTCTGCACCTAAGGTGGAAAAGGTACTTTTCCCTTTCTTTTCTTCCCTCCCTTTCCTGCTCTCCTTCCCTCCTTTCTTTCCCTCCTCCCCCACCCGTGGTGTCTAGCAAAAGAAACATGGAGTGTGTCTGAATTCTGCCTCCTATGGATTACTGGGCGTGTGAACTCGGGTGCCAGCATCTTCAAGGGTGAACGGGGGATGCGGAAGCTTACACCCCCCGTTCGTACAGCACTCACTGGTTCTGCATGTGTACCCTCACTCCTCAAGACCACCCAGGAGGCAAAGACTTATACTTAATTTACAGAAAAAGAAACAGGCCTAGAGAGATCAACCAACTCGTCGAAAGTCACTTAGCTGTTATGTGGTGAAGCCGGTGTTTGCACGCAGCCTGCCTGGCTCGACCCTTCACACCGTGACGAGATTACCCAAGGAAGCATCTAGTACATGGAGACACAAAGAACTAACATTTATTGAACATCTGTGGGTGAAAGTTCTTTAACATGCGTGGTGAAAGATGTACATGATAAGTATTGACAAGATTATTCATATTTTTCTTTCCATTTTAATTGTCCTCTCTTTTTGTTTTTCCTTCCCTTCGTACCTCTACTTAATTTCCTTTCTCTTGGAGATTTGGCCCAGCCCTCCTTTCTTTCTTTTGGTCTTTTCTATCTTGGGGACTTTGGACTTCCAAGTATGTTCCCCCTTCTCCATCTGCATTTCCTGTTTGTCTCCCTAAATCACTCTTTCCAGCCGTCTGTGCCATGCCTGTTTTTTTTTTCTTTCTTCCCCCGCCTCCGTCTCATCTCGCTTTGCTGCTTTTATATCCATCTTGATACTTGCCCAACCAAGTCCCAAAACTCCAGCAGGGCTTGAAGTCAGCCCCCTGACACACGGCATGGCCCGAGCACCAGGAATATGACTTCTCGGCGTTCCAGGGCGCGTGGGAACACAGGACGGAGTGCGCCTCCTTGAGCATCCGTCAGATGTGCTCCGTAGTCATTCCTGCTGGAGCAAATGCACCACAGGCCGGGGAGATTACTGTCGCAGGACTGTGGCTGAGAATTTAATCTCCCAAAGTCACAAAAGTTCGGAGACGGAATCTTTGCATTTTCCCATAACTTAGAGAGACACACACTCTAAGGCAGTAAATTTGTCAGCCCGAACAGTAACACACAGTTCTAAATACGGGCATGGTAGGAAGAGAGATGGTTACTGTGGGAGCTGTAATTTTTAATTTACTCTCTCGGAGCTCTAACCCGGGGCCTGGTGCTTAATGTGGTGTTTTTACATTGGGATATGTGCTCAGGAAAGGCATAAAACCCTGAGAAGCCAGGGTCAGTGTCGGGAGAAATCAGTGAAGGAGGTTGGGGGTGCGGGTGGAGAATGGGTGAGGTCGACTGGGGTCAATTAATATGCTCGTAACAGTCAGAAGGGAAGTAAACAGATCGTGGGGTACCAGGCTTGTCAGCGTTGGGGGCTTACTGACCGGTGAGGCCACTTCCATCAGCTTGCAGTCAAAGGAGAGCAAGGTCCCGAGAGAAAGGGTGACATGGCTGGGAAGGAGGCTGAGGGAACAGAGTTTTGGGGACCAGAGGTCTAGGTTCAAAACAACTGTAACATGCAAAGGATTTGGACTCCAAAAATTCAAGCTTAAAGAAATGGGCGCTTAGGTACTGTCTCCAGTGTGCTAGGTACTATTTTCAGCATGTTAGGACTCAATCTTCACGTCCACGGGGCAGGTGCGCCTCATGTGGCTGCCCTAGCGGAGGGACATTGTGGTAGAGAGGGAGTCGGGGCTGGCATCTCATCCAGGAGGTCTGGCTCTCGAGTCCCTACCCTTGCTACGTTTCGCTGCAAATCATCGTGGCTTTGTTACTCACTAGCTGTGTTATCTTGGGTAAGTTACTTAACCTTTCTGAGCCTTGATTTCCTCAGTAAAATGGGGACCGTCGTACCTTCTGCATGTGGTTGTGGTGAGAACCAACGTATGGAAGTTCTCTGTAGGCGTGGTATTGTATTGTTTACCATCGAGAGAGAAGCTGAGTGTGAGGGCCCTTAGTTGAGGAGGAACAGGACAAGAATTATTATTGGGGTATTTTTATTATTTAGGTGGGCAGCACCCATGTTGGCATCGGGCCTGCTGACCAACAGATCCTCTTCCTACCTCCCGCCCCGTCCTCTGTGGGAGAGGGGACATCAGCCCACATGCTCCTGTCCTCCCAAACTGCCACACTTTCCCCAGCACACGATGTAACCACGATGTCAGCACCCGCTGGGGTGTCTTGAACTTGGCGCAGCTTCTCATGTGGCTCTTGAGCAGAGTGGAATGTGATGCCTCCTTGAACGTTCGTTCGTTCATTCATTCATTCATTCAATACTATTCATTTTGTACCTACTATATGCCTCCCGTTCTCAGCTTGGAATGCATTCATGTCTTTATGAAGACTAGGGTACTCTTAAATTTTATTTTTCAAATATAGTCAACATACGATATTGTGTTAGTTTCAGGTGTACAATGTAGCAATTTAGACATTTATATAACTTTAAGACAGATGATAGTCTTTTGTCATAAAATTTCCTGTCCAGTAGGGCAATGGATAAGAAATAAAAGTTCCATCACCTGGCAAGAAAAAAAAATAATAATGTAAAGAGATGGAGCCTGAGAGGCTAAGTAGAGAATGGATTTGGGGGTCAGGGAAGACCTCTTTGCAGAGGCCATCTTGGGACAGAGGCCTGGATGGCACAAGGGAATGGAGCCAAGCACAGATCTGCAGGAAGGGTGTTCGGGATGGTGGGAACCACAGTGTAGCTGTCCCGAGGCAGGGCGAGACTGATGGGCTCACGGGACAGCAAGGAGGAATGGAGGAGAACAGAGTTAGGCCGATGCCAGTGGTGTGGGGCTTATGGATGTTTGCAAGAAGATTGGTTTTTATTCTAAGTTCAGTAGGAAGTCATTGGCATACGGTTGCTAGGTAAAATACAGGAGGGCTAGTTCAATTTGCATTGCAGAGAAACCACAGATAATTGCTTAGTTTGGACATAACTAGGCATTCTGTGTTTTTATTTGCTCAACCTGGCAACACTACATCAATGGGCTCAGAGCAGGAGCCTGCTGTGTGGAAAAAGCTTCAGCTAGAAGGAATTTTGCAGTCGGAACCACGAAGAAGGTCATTGACCCCTCCTCCTTCCCAGGAGAGAGATGGGGCTGGTTTGGGCCAGGTAGGTCTAAGTGGAGGTGCTGAGAAATGTTTGAATTTGAGAAATATTACGCCACTTATGGGACTTGGTAATGGATTGGATATGCCAGGCAAAGAGGGGAGTGAGGCAGGGCTGGACCTAAGCTCGTGTGTGTGTGTGTGTGTGTGTGTGTGTGTGTGTACGTACGTACGTACGTATGTGTACACACCCCACCACCCCCCTCCCCCCCGCCCCCGAGAACGAGAACCTTGAGTCTCAGGGTCTCAGGGTCTGGTCATCTGTAGCCCAAGTAGCCTGCTGTATACCTGAGCCCTTGACAGCTTAAAGATTCAGGTGCCCACAGAAAGTGATTTGCCACATTTTGCTGCATTTGTTTTTATACCCAGGAAATTGATGTGTGCTGCGTATAGACAGATGAGTTGGTAGATACCATCCTAGATGAATGCTTCATCTTTTGAGCACTTATTTTGTGCCAGCCCCTCTGTTCATTGCTCTCCACATCTGTCTCCTGTTGTTTGGTTCTCACGTGAGGTGAGGTCGTGCCGGGATCATCTACATTTTACAGCCGAGGAAATTGAGGCTCCGCGAGAATGTGCTATGCGTGCCCTTTATTGCTGTCAGGGTTATTTGGTTATTTCTCTGTTCCCTGCAGCACTGTGGGCACATGAGTACCAGACCCCTACTGAGCCCCCAGCTGGGACGTTGTTTAGATGAGGGACATCTTCCAAAGCTGTCCTAATCCTTAGGGCCAGAATTAGAACCCAGTTCTGGCTCTACAGCTTTGTACAGCAGCATTCTTGGTCTTTAGTGAGAATAAAAACCACCTTGGGGTTTGTTAAAAATGCATGTTCCTGAGACCCATGCCTAAGATTCAAGTTCAACCAGACTCGGGGGGGGCGGGCAGGAATTGTGCATTCGGACAAACCTCACGGTTGATTCTGCTGCCATTATTCCTGTATTTGCTTTGAGAACCGAAACGCTGTGTGACTTTGCCTTAGTTATACCAAACATAGAAATTTCCTGTTCCCCCAAATGCCCCGAGGAGATATGCTTGGATTCCATAATTTGGGGATTAGGGATGCATTTTTGAATGCTGTTTGATAGGATGTGTTACTCATAGTCATATTTCCAGGAATTTCCACATGCTTCAATAGCTGCCTCCAGGAAGAGCTGCTTTCAGCGTTTCAGGCAGAATCACTTTGGGTTTCTTTTGCATATTAATGCTTCTTCCCTGTTGGCTCTGGCACCTCCCATGGCCCCAAGGGTTTCCAGGTCCCCATCATTCTGCATTCACCCTATTCTCATCTCCGGGACCTGTGCCCTCCACCCCCACATGCTCCCCTGAGCCAGGTGCTCTCTCACCCCCTCCTTGCGTGCACATTTTAAGGAAGGATTTGGCCGGGCTATGTTTTGATTACAAGCTCATTCTGAGGGACTCTCTGCTGTTAGGAGCTTGGAGAAGCGTGGCAGTTCCAGCCCAGGCACCTAGATGTCCTCAAAAGAAGGTGATGTGGAACCTCAGCGGACATCATCCAGCAGCTTGAGGAAGTGAAGGAAAAGGTTCAGAGCCTTGCTCGAGAAAGTAGAGGGTTTGGGGAGAAATGGGAGAACACAGCTGTGGGGAGGCACATGGATTGGAGTGGCATCCTGGGGATGCGTGTAGGGGGTCGTAAGGAAGAGAGGGTGGCGTGATCTAATGAGTTCTCTGCCGCTTAGCTGCATTTCAGCGGGCTTGGCAACGTTTTTCTTCATCCCTGGGTATGCTAATGAGGAACTTAGCATTCTATACACAATGACCCCCCAATGAGCCACATGCTGAAATTCCATAGGACTTCATGGGGTTCTGTGCAGCCATTAATTGTCCCTCAGTGAGCTGTCCCTTGCTAATAAGCAGTGCTAATCAGGAAGCCAATGAAATACCAGGTTAATCCTCAAAGAGAAGGTTCTTAAGGAGTCCTCTCTGAGTTCCTTCCCTGTATGAGTCTTGCTTCTTGAGAGTAGGTTGCACCCTGTGGGTGCCATGGAGGGGACGTATGTAAAACAGGTGGACAGCCTGGGGCCAGTCTCTCGGTCTCTGTGGTCTTATTGGCCTCAATAATTATCTCACGGTTCTCTTTCGTTCCTTTTAAGTTTGTTTTCTGGGTGGCAGTGATGGGGCAGAGAAGGGAACAGATGCCAGAGAGAAGAGATTCTGGAGGGAGGTGTCGTCCAGCACTCCTTCCCCAAGCGCGTTCCGCGTTCCCCAGGTGTACCACCCGCGATGCCTTCTGATGCTGCCTACTTAAGGGCAAGCACATCTGGTACTAAATCGTGCTTCGTGTTTTATTAAAGAGCTTCTCACTATCAAACCGTTAATGTTAGCATCTCAGAATGGTTTACTCTCTGCACCTCCCTGCCCTACTGGCTTCCAAGCAAAGGACAGCCTCCGGGCTAGAGCAGTCTCGCTGCCTTGGCGACTGTTACTCCCACTGCCGGTAATGCAAAGATGACTATCATGTACTCGACTCTGCTGGGGCTTCGCCTACAGTAAACCCTCAGTTCTAGTTCTTCTGGCCCCATGCTTGGGCTTTTCAGGAAGGTGCTGCAGAGAGGGTCCCCTACTATCCTATACTCTGTAGCGGTCTCCAACTTTTTGGCACCAGGATGCAGGGAGAGAGGCCAGGGGCCAGATCCAGGCCGTTTGTTCTGTACGTACCTCTCGGAGCTAAGTTTCTTCAACTTGAGTATCTTGCAGTCCCTTTCTCAAGGAACACAATTACCACAGACCCCTGCACTGACAGAAATTATTTTCATTATGATGTTACTTACCTGTGCAACTTGGCGCACCTTCTGTATAGCAGTAACTTGAACAAATTACAATAAGAGTAAAACGGATTTCTGTTTTTAACTAAACTGCAAAACGAACCAAAAGTTCAAATTAGCAGCATGATTTTACTTGTCGCGTTACGCTGGGTTACTCTCCAGCACGAATATGGGGCGGATGACTGGCGGAGAATTGGGAATGCCGATGTGCCACGTTATGGCTTGTTTGTCCTCGTCACTTTCCTGTTCCCACCACAGAGCCCCAAACCCCTTTGCACCGGATTCGTGGCGTTTGTCGATGTAACTGCATAGTTTATCGAGGCTTTTTCTTTGTTGTCCTCTCATTGACCTGGGACTGTTAGGGCAGTAGGTGGAACCTGGGCCAGCGCGGCGGTGCACGCCGCTGCTAAAGTAGGCAGTGACACCAGGCTCTGCTGTAAGCGGGCTCTCAGGTGATCCCAAATGTGCGTCTCTAAAATTTTTTAAAGATTATTATCGAAATGAAAATTCCAAAGTAGTAAACACTTTTAGAGAACACAGAGGACCCCACCCACCGCGACACTGGAGAAATAGAAAAGGCAAAGACAATATTTGGTGAAAATCTCGTTGACAGAATCACTCTCATATAGAGTGAAGGAATAATTATTGTTGTACAATTGACGGTAGTTATTAATATCATAGGAAATACTATACCAAACGCTTAAATGGTGCTTACTATATGCCAGGCACCGTTCTGAGAGCTTTACATGTTACCTGATTTAATCTTCACCACCCACCTTTGAAGGTAGATATTCTTACTCCTATTTACCAGAGGAGGAAGATGAGGCACAGAAAGTTTAAGTCATGGGCCGACGGATACAAAGCTAATTAACAGCAGACCCGGGATTTGAACCCGGGCAGTCTAGCCCTAGACCCTGTGCTCCTTACAGCTATAGATACAAATTGACTTTTCAACTGCTCTTTTTAATAGCTACCTACTCAAATAACTAATGACCGTTTCGATTATTCGCTGCACGTGTTTAAAGGTTGACAATTTGTTCACATTTAATATTCAGAACCAAGCTGCCTCAGCGATTTGACAGTTTCAGATATAAATCTACCTTAAAGATGTACAAGTACAAATTATGCAATTTGATTTTTAAGTGCTTTTCCAGAAGTATAAATAATGAAGTGTGTTGGAACTGGCAGGTATAGTACATTAAATTGAGTGCAATTAAAACACTGCGATATTTTTAAATTAAGAAAAAATAAGAGGCAAAATTCAGAAATCCGAATCTGTCTTTGCAGCCTCCTCCAGCTGATCCCGGGGTGGATGAGTGCAGAGGGGTATCAGCAACAGTTACGCTTGGGATTTCAAGGGCGATGATAGTCACATTTAACACAAAGAGCACTTTGATTTCGCTTCTGCGTAACAGGCAGATGACATTTCCAACAACATCATCTTTTCAGTTCTTTTGAAAGCAGATGACAAGGGGGTATTCTGAGAAGCCATCTGAGTTGAAATAATGGCTTGCTTTCTGGGTGATGTGTCAATGAGACATCTGAAAGTCAGGATTCTCTTTGCGAGACATGAGAAGAATCTGCATCTTTCACACTCATGGGTGGGCTTTGCCCTTTCTGAAAGCCGAGAGTCTGTTCATTGGGAACCGGGAGGCTGGCACGGCTGTTCAGATGGTTTTTCACGTCCCTCTCAAAGCCTTGATATGGACAGGGTGACAGCTACTCTTCGCAATAGTTACCATAAAGCCTGATCGATACGTGTTTGTTTATCAAAGGTCGCCTGTGGCCTCCCACTCGGTTCTGGAGGTGGAGAGGTCCAGGCAGGTCACCACGGATTGATTTTGTTGTGAGCTATACCTGTGCCTCCGCATTCACCCAACGGTATTTCCTCCGGAAGAGGCCATCTCACCACCTGTCCGCTCCCAGTGCTTACTACTCTTTGTCCCTGTTCAGCAACGGCATGGGAGTCTCAGTTTTTGAAACTGGGTGCAAGTCCGGCGGCCCTGTTTTGGGTGGCCCACACGGGGACCGTGAACAGCTTTAGACTGGGACGGAGCTGCCTCAGTTTGGAGTCCCCGTGTATTAGTTTGCTAGGTCCGTCATAATAAAGTACCATAACTCAAGTGCTGCAAACAACAGAATGGCATCATTTTAACGTTTGTGGAAGCCAGAAGTCTAAAATCGAGGTGGGGGCAGGGCCACGCTCCCTCTGAAGGCGTCGGGGGAGGATCTGTTCCTGGCCTCTCTCCAGCCGCTGGTACTTCTTGGCTTGTGGCAGTGTGACTCCAGTTTTTACATGGCATTCTCTTGTGTGAGTGTCTCTTTCCAAATTTCCCATTTTGTAAGGACACTAGTCGTATTGGATGAAGAATTGGCTCTACTCCAGTATGACTTTATCTTCACCAATGACATCTGCAGTTACCTTATTTTCAAACAAGATCCCATTCTGAGATACTGTCACATTAGTACTTCAATACATAAATTTTGCAGGACCCAGTTCAACACCTAGCAGCCTGCGACCAGCAACGTGGCTGGCGTATGGAAGATCGACTCCTACGTTCATCGTTCATTCAGTGAATGTTTGAGTACTTACTCTGTGTCAGGCACTGTTCTAGACACTGGAGATAAAACAGGGAGCAAAACGGACTCCCTGACCTCAGGAATCCTGACTTTCAAATGTCTCATTGACCCACTACCTGGAAAGCAAGCCATTATTTCAACCCAGATGTCTTCTCAGAATACCCCCTCGTCATCTGCTTTCAAAAGAACTGAAAAGATGATGTTGTTGGACATGTCATATTTTATTGGGGGAAATAGATATTAAACAAAAAAATAGAAGGTCGAGTCGTGATATGTGCTTTGAAGAAAAAAAATGGGAAGGTGGATAATCAGTGTTCTGTGGTATGGGAGGCTGTTTGAAACAGAGTGTTCAAAGCAGGTGTCTTGGAGCCGGTGGCATTTGGACCAAAACGTCATTGAGATGAGGAGTAAGCCATGGAGCGATCTGGAGAAAGAGTGTTCTAGACCGATGAATACTCCGTTGTGTACTAGTTACACAGCACATATTTGGGGAGTCAGCTCAAGAAGGTGTTTGGGGAGGGGGGTTATTATTCAAACACTGGGAGTTTGGGGAGCGAATTTTGATAAGAGGTGGGAGAGCACATTAAGGAAAAGCAGTTGGGTGGAATTTCAGAATCTTCTGTCACGTTCCACCCGATCGCTGGCTTGGAAAACCATTTCAGAGGGCCTGGCGCATTCTGTCCCAGTTTGAGTCTTAGCTTCATGGGGGTTTCAACGAAGCTCGAAGCTCGTGGGGATCTTCCTCCTACCTCATGCGGAAATGGACCTCCTCTCACGACATCTCCATTGCGGCCCTGTATTCAGCCCTCTCTCGAGCTGCCTGTGGGATGGGGTGTGTGACTCAGTTGCTCTGGTTAAGATATCCTACTCCATTCCTGGACAAGCAGTGCCAGACTTAGCTCCTTAGGCCGTAGAGATCCTGAACTCCCTTGCCTTTTCTCCTTGCTGAGAGTGTCAGTGTATTCCTAAGTGTTTCATGCCCTGAACCAGTGGTTCTCAAGGCTGACTCTGTGAGAGAACCATCTGGAATGTCCTGCAGTTGGCCGATTCCTGGATCCCCGTCCATACCTGCTGAATTGAAGTTCTGTGGGTAAAGGCCTGGCAAATATTTTTTAACAAAGCTCTCGAGATTAAGAATCACGGCCAGAAAGCACTGATACTGTTTTCCCTGTGGTCAGCTTTTTTTTATTAGCAGGACATCAAGAAAAGGGGTCAGGTGGAGCTGTCACCTCTATTCCCATCACAGCGTCTTGGCCATCACGAGGCAAAACTGTCTCAGATGCTCCTAGTAATTGTGAAGGGTTCTATTCCATGGCGCCCTAAGCTCACATTCGTGGAGGACATGTCACAGAATGACCACACTCTCCTCAGATCTCAGCACATCATTAAGAAATGCCGAGAGATCGGCGTCAACTTGGAGAAGCGGAAAAGAGAGAGGGCGCGGGCTCTGGTGCTAGTGCGAAAAACAACTTGAGCAAAGATTTCTCGCCTCATCTCTGAAGGGCCATTTGGACAGAGAAATCAGAGAAAACAATGAGGTTTCCTAGTCTAGCATCTGTGCATAGAAATCTCATATAAAGTGAAGAATTCTTTGCAATGTCAGATATCCCTCCTCCCCCAAATGTCTTGTGTCCACATTCACGTGATTATTTATACTGAGTTTTTTTTTTTTTATGTTGAATCAGATACTTTGTTGTATCCATTAGCAACCCCGATGAGAATTTACTGTCAGACAGGAAGCCCCTGCTTTTATTCTTCTTGCCCCTCACTGTGCCCTTTATGGGGGTGAAAAGCACATTTCCACAACTGTTGAATAGTATCCTTTTACGTCAAATGAGAGCAGCCTTCCCCACAATTGTATTTTTATAGTTTTGCATTTTGAATTTTTCATCTCTCAGAACATTTTTATCACTCTCATTTGGTTTCTCTCCAAGTCCTCCGGTTTCTTCCTGAATTGAGTAGACACATCCCACTTCTTTTAAGTAGTCGTTTGTTTGTTTGTTTGTTTTTATTTCAGCGTGTCTTCGTGCTCCTTCATGGCCTGTCTGCAGTTTCTCCTGGGTTGGAGAGCCCAACCATCTTTCCCTGTTCTCACGTTAGACATGTTGAAGTGAATGCCTGCCTCTCAAAGAACTGGCTTTTCCCGTGACTCCGCCATTCTTAAATGGGTTTGTCACCACAGGCCTGCTTCATCGTTGGCCATGGCCGATTGGACTAAGAAAGCACCCGTGGCCCATACCTAGTTCATCCCTGTGTTTGCTTGTGAACAACTGGATGCTCCATCTGCAGAATTTGGACAAGGAGGCACTGGGTCTACAGCAGAAGGAGAGGATGGTGTCGGGGCAGTGGCACCACTCTGGCCAGTGTATTTGTCCACCTGTCACCTGGAGATGTGAATGAGGGCACCTGTGAGCCAGCAGAGGACAGTTGAGAGAGAAGGTGAATGTGGCAGATACCCCAAGGAAAGCACCCATGAGAGACTTTCAGGCTTCTGACAGGGTGAGAGGGAGGAATATGGAAAGAGGGAGGGAGGAAGAGGGAGATGGACATAGAGATAGATAAAGAGAGATAGCTGAATTGATTTCCAAAGAGTTTCCAATTCCTACCAGACCAAGAGTAATGTGTTCCTATATGGTGTCTCTGTGTCTATGATGAACTACCCTTTTTCCAGTTTGGCCAGTTTGAGTATCTGTTCCTTGCCCCCAGATGATTGCAGACTGGATCCCATTCTGAGCTGTTACATCTTGAGAATCATTTTCTTATCGTCCTCTGTCATTTTCCCAAAGGGATTGTTAGTCTGTCCTTAAGTAGTTAGCCACATAGCACGATGAAAAGCACTTGAACATGAAAAGCCCAACGCACCTAGATCTACTCCTGGCCCTGACATTTACAAGTTGGGTGGCCCTGTGTCAATTGTTTAAGGTCTCTGAGCCTCAGTTCCTTCTTTTGTAAAATGGTGATAAATGATATTTGTTTCACAGAGTAGGATTTTATGAAAATTAAATACAATTTGGGGAAACATTTTAATTACCCTTCTTGTAATTAAGCTCTATGTCATTGCCTTGAAGGATGAGAGGGAGCTTATTCTTGACCTTCAAAGACAGGAGCTGGCAAATTATGGCCTGCAGGTCAAAGCTGGCTCACTATATGTTTCTGTAAATAAAGCTTATTGGAACACAGCTTCATTTATATACTGTCTGTGGCTACTTTTGAGCTACAGTGGCACCGTTGGGACCATGGGGCCCAGGAAGCCTAAAATATTTAGTCTCTGGACCTTTATAGGAAAAGGTTTTCAACCTCTGCTCAAGAATCTTAGAGTTTTGATGGGAATTAATAAAATATCCTTTTAATATTCATATTGTATATTATCATAGACTTTAGCATTTACGTTTTATTGGTCTTTAATGTATTTTAGCTCTTCACTCGTCTAGTACATTTTATGTCATTTTTACTTCTCTTTCACTGTCCTCATAAAGCATTTTTAGCCGGCTGGGTTTTTTTTTTTTTCCCCTTACCTTTTTGATCTGTAACCATATGACATGTGAGTTTAACGCACTGGACGAGCTCTCCCGTGCCAAGGACTGCGTGCGGTCAGTGCCGTCCCGCAGAGGACTGTCCACCTGTAGCTGACTGGCTCTTGCTCCTATGCTTTCATCTCCACAATGTGGCCTCTTGGGGGAAGCTCAGAGCTGTGACCCGACTCAGCGAGTGTCGTGAGCCCTGCATCTGCATGAGCCACTTTTGATGTTCTGTGCAACAATATCTTTCGTTAACAAAATAGACCACAACTTATAGTGTCGGTGTCTGTAATGTGTAAACACCATAGAACTCTTTTCCAACAAGAATTTAAATAAGCATTAAAAAAAAGAAAAAAAAAAGAGAGATCTCCATGCTTTCTAAGAGCCTTGGTGTAGTGAGGACATCGAGGATGTAGAAGTCAGATCCTTGAGCCTTGGGCCTTTTCACTCACCAGCTGAAGGACCTTGGGCCAAAGACCTAACTCGTTTTAGCTTTAATATAACATCTTGATGGGAGACAGGACCTACTAGGAGAGCTGTTGGAGGGATTAGTGGGACAAATGCACGTGAGAAATCAGTCATTGCCTCACATGTAACCCTTGTGGGCAGGGAGTGGTCTTGGAGAGTTACTTAGAGACAGTTCTTCTGCCAAGTCCCTGAGAAGTGAGGTGCCATTTATACTAGAGCTTCCTGGGATCAGAGAGCATCAGTTCGCCTAGGACTTTAGGTCTCGCCAGACCCTCACCGGGACCCCCTCCTGGTTCACACCGCTCCACCCACACTGGCCTTTATTTTATTTTGTATCGTCTTCCCATTTCCCAAGTATACCAACCTCTTAAGGCTTTCTTCCTGTTCTTCTGTTTTGGGTATTCCACCTCTCCTGTTTTTTGTTTTTTTGTTTTTTGTTTTGCCTGGTAAATGCTTCCTCCGTTTTCAGTTCTAGGATCAAGTCTCACTCTCTCAGGCATGCCCTTTCTGAACCAGTCCAAGTCAGGTTCTACTCTTGTGTCAATTTGTTAAATAAAAATTCTTCGAGACCCTGCTTAGATGCTCGTAAGTGTGCTGGGTGCTGCAGCCGGAATGAAAACAAAAAACGTCCACGTCGGGGACCTTACGCTAAGTGAAATGAGCCAGTCAGGAAAAAGATACGTTTTGTATGATTCCACTTATATGAGGTACCTAGAATAGTCAAAACCATAGAGACAGAAAGTAGAGTGGTGGTTGCCAGGGCTGGAGGGGAGCGAGAATGGGGAGTTTTTGAACAGGTAGAGAGTTTCAGTTTTGCAAAAGGAAAGAATTGTAGCGATGGAAGCGATGATCACCTAACAGTGTGAATATACCGAATACAACTAAACTATACACTTGACAGTGGTTAGGATGGTAATTTTCACGTTATGCGTATTCGAACACAAAAATAACATTTACGTTGTGTGTCTTTTAACATTAAAATAATTTTTATAAAGAATGGATCCAAGTGGATCAGTCGGAAGGCTAGTGCAGCAGTCAGGGAAGGAGACCAGCTGGGAGTCTGCCATGCGGAATTGCTGGTGGGGATGGAGAGAATCTGATTGGCCAAAGAGGTGATGGGGAAGGTGAAACAGCTGGAACTCGATGATGGATTAGCCGCGGTGCGGTTTGGGCGCGAGGGAGAATGCGATGTTGTTGGAAGTGGTTCCTGGACCTCAGGCTTGCCCGCTGGCGGCACCATTTACCAAGACAGAATCTTGTTATAGTTCTCACGGCACTTTATACTTGTCACACTTAGAACTAAATAATTAATTGAGTGGTCGATTGTCATCCTGATGAACTATTAATAGCACACAAGCAGAGACTGTATCTGCCTTTTTTTGACAAGTGTCCCCAGCACCTGACATAACATCTTGCCCGTAAGAGATGCTCTATAGATATTTGTGAAATGCAGATGACTTGTGGTCTATCTAATCTGCCTTTCCACTAACTGATTTGGTTCTTAGGCTTATTTCTAGTGTGGAGGTTTACGGGATCAATAATATTACCCTCTTCTATCTGAGATGAGAACAGATTGGAGAGAGGCACAGAACCAGGTAGAAAGAGGTAAAAATATTACTTTTTCGTTAAAACCATTTAGAGAATGTGTCTCATTCAGGTAACTTATTTCCTCACCCAAATGAGACAGTCTTAGCAGCGTAACAAACATTAGATCCTCTCTCTGGGAAGGAGTGATTGACAGGCGGCGTGAGAGGCATGAGAGGCCTGTGCAGCGCACTCCTCGTGGAACCCTCAGTGGTGATGTGGAAGGACTAATAACAGAGCATAGCTTTTCTTGCTGTAATTTTCAGAGCTAGGAGGTTTTTATGGGGAGATCTTGAGACTGGCCCAAGTCCCTGATCACCTGACCATTATCTGTTTTATCTGTATAAGAGCAAGCATGAGGTGCAAGCGGCTCCCGGCTCCTCTGCTGTGTGCTCATCCTAGGCCAGCCTTTGCAGCATCTCTTCGTCCTTCTAAGTCTAAGACGGACATGCCGAGTTTCGATTGCTTAAACATCTCACTTTAAAGGGAAAATACCTTCCTATTAAATGTTATGGAAACTATGTTTTCAATATCCTTTATTTTATTTTATTTTATTTTTTTTGTCAAATATATCACACATGCAGACAAGAATAGTCAGCATTCTTAAAAATCTCAGATGATACTTCAGAGAAATGACAACAAAGATTGTTTCAATATGAAGAATGTATCTCACACTCTTGAAGTTAAACAATTCAGATCTCACCATGTAGCTCTTTCTCTTTGTGCCCAGACGTTGTTTTAGGGATTAGAGGAATAACTGAGCACACGCTTTGGCAGTAATATAGAATGACGAAGGGACATGTTAACAACCTGCTGTGTGACGGCTAGAGGTAGGACTTAAATTCACTGTAGGTGGGCTAATTTTAGAATACGAAACACATAAATGCCAGAGGATACTTTTGTTTGTAAAGCGTTTTATACTTTACATTGAGCTTTCACTTAGGTTGGATTAGGTGAAATAGCAAGCCATTCTGCAGAGACCTCAGAATGAGTGGCTTTCATCAGAACCAGCCTGGCTGTGGTCCTCACTCCTTGGTGTGGACTCACCATCTGGTGTCCACATGATGAGTTGTGAAACGCAGCCGTTCTCGGGGTCCAGTAGAAGTCCGGTGGCATTGCGTTTTGTGCAACAGGGAAGTTTGAAACCCCTGTGTGGCTGCCACTGGCCTCAGAATGAAGGCTGAGTTCTTTCATGTGCTTGCAAGGCCCTCTGATTTGCCCCATCGCCGGCCCTCACCTTGCCCTCAGTGCCTTAGTCATGTGAAAGGAGTTCATGTCCGCTATAAGCACTAGTTCTTCTGGTCTTGAAACCACAGGTTTCCCCATTTCCTCAATTCTTGGAGTCCTTGGTGTCTTAGTAATTTTTCACCCCACCCACAGGCCAAATAGAATACCTGACTATTTCATTCA
>NW_024347791.1:3627930-3628831 GCF_902729225.1 Pteropus medius
CCTTGGAGACTAGGCTTAGGAGGTTTGTCTGTATGCTCCGTTAGCACACTGTCCTTAATCCCACTGCTTTACCTCTTCACTTACCTTCACTTATTTTCACTTACCCTTCCCCACACTGGGCTTTAAGTTTTACTCCATGGAAAGGGGTTGTCATATTGCAGATGCTTTATAAGTGTGTGAATTGACGGAATGAATGAATAACCAACTTATTGGAGCTTGTTCAGAATGAGTTTGTAGACTGGAGAAAATGAAAATAATAATTCCAAACAGGTTGACAAGGACAAGGCTCTTTCCATTTGTATGAGGATGTCTTTTCTAAAAGCCCGACCTTAGGGACATGCCGTGTCTGTTGTCCCCGTGACCTCATATGCTCCCTGACTGCATGCTGCAGACCTCCCCCATCACAAGGCCGTGGCCTCATGAATTATAGTACAAATAACAGCAGAGGTCATTTTGATGCTTTTGCATTTATTCATGTTGTGAGACATTGACCCATATACACATTTCTTTGGCTCGGAAATTGTAGGTATAACTTGCTTCAAATGTGTTTGTTCTTTCCTTTAGAGGAAAATATATTAAATTGCCTGATGGCTCAAACTCCTGGCATACTATAGCATTATAGAAAATACAGTTGTGCTGCAGTCATTTAATCTGGATGTGATGGGGGCTTGGGGACTGGGCTCAGCAGTTATCAGAGGCATCAGAATGTGCGTTAAATGCCGGAGCAGGTGGGAAGGGTCTCTTCAGGCCTCAGCCAGCAGATGGTGGTCATCCAGGTGCCTGCACACTGGTCCTGTATATTTCTGATGTCCCCTATGACTTCATATGGAACTAATATATGTGTGTATGTTATATATGTTATATATGTGTATATGTATAACATATTATGTATATATGTTAC
>NW_024347791.1:3628842-3707998 GCF_902729225.1 Pteropus medius
TAACATATTATGTATATATCATTACATATACAAATTGTGTCTATTGTGTGTGTGTATTAATATTATTGTGTGTGTGGGTGTATCTATGTGTATATAATATTTGAGATCTTTCTAATGTGATTCATGTCCAAGAAGAAGGGTGGCCTTAACTCAAGTGGCTTTTCAGGGCTCTGTGGACATTGTGTTTCTTCAGTTCTGCCTTATCCTCATAATATGAAGATGATAATGCTATAATCGGCCATATAGAACACATATCATCTGTTCATGGTGCGTGAATGCCAGCTAACAGTAATCGTAATCCCGATGAAATCCTATGTATCTTCACTTAAGATGAACATGGTGTCCCATTCCCATAAGATCCCCTGCCTTATCCAGGTCTCTCCCATAGGCTTTTTTTTAGCGGGGGAAATGCAATTTCAAAATAGCCCTGTAAGATAGGAAAGTTTGTTCCCTGTTAATTGAGGCTCAGTGGTGTGGAATTATTGCCCAAGGTCAGCACAGCTGGCACCCCTTCTGTCTCTTCCTCTGCGATGGCTCAGCTGATGTGAGGGGAGACGAGCCTCACTCCTGCGGCAACTGCGTGGGCCTTGAGGACGTGAGCCACACAGCCTGAGGCTTCAGGACCTGAGGTTGGCTGCAGTGTTTCATGGGGAAGGGCAAGGTTAGTTGTGGGGTCCGCATAGGTGCGTCCGGTTTACTCTCTCATGACCTTTCTTTATATCAAGGGAAGATGTTTCTATGCACCTTTACACGTCGTTAAATACTTATACTACTTCCAGAGGTATAAAAGTGATAAGCAGCAAACTGTGCCTTAGAACCAATTTCATGGAATTTGAAACAGTGCAAGGGAATTCTGTTCTCCTCCTGGTCATGCTCCCACCGTTGCTGGAGACGTCGGGCAGGTGCCTGTGGATCTCATTTGCCTCGTGTGGGGTGGGCACAATGACGATCCCTTCTCTACCTACGTCAATTCACGTGAAAGATCAATGGCTTAGCACATCCAAAGATGTTCCAAACGGGCCTCATAGTGGTCTAGCAACAAAAGAGAGTGATATTTTTATCAGAGGCACATGGGAGGTTTTCTCAGAGCCAGCCAGCATCCATGGTTTATGGGGGACGTGTCTTGACCTGATGTAATAAGATAATTAATAAGAACTTTTACCAAGCCCTTATCACATACCTAGCTTGGGAAGATAAATGCCTCCCATGCATGATCTCATTTATTCTTCCCAATGGTACCACAAGGTAAGTGCTCAGTGGAAGATTCTTAACTCACCTTTAACTCACATCCATTAGCCAAGCATTTCTCTATTCTTTCTGTCAAACTGCTGATCAGTGTCCACTGCACGTGGAGTCTCCTGGCTATTGGCCTACTTTCTGGAACTGTTCAGCATTAGAAATCCCACCCATTAATTGAGTGCTTAGCAAAAGTCACTTTAGTATATTACCAAGCCTGTTATGGTATATCTTTACCATCTAATTAAATAATATAATTCATTACATAAAACAGTAAAATATGATGCAGGAAGAAGCAGTTCTATAAATATCTAAGTTGTATACATTGGAACAGTGACCCAAAGTCAAGTTGTCATAAAAACAGTTGTCAAATTAAGTGGAAGCAAGACAACTAAAATAATGGGGGAAAATATACAAGTATGGAAGGAATTCTGTGTTCTAATTACTTCACAAATGTCTTTTAAGTTTCCCCTACATTTTAAAAGTACCGAAGCCAAATGTGTTTGGCCATTTCTTTGTGGTTTAAGCAAGAAAGGTATTGTAGATTTTCACAGAGTGGGGCGGTTCTTATAGAAAGGACCTTAGCCCCACATCAAAAGATTGTCAAATGAATGCATATTTATAGGTTATCAATTAGAAGAAAATCTTTATTGCACCCACATACCCTGATGGTGCTGCGTAAAAGGATTCCTGGGGAACCTTTAATCCCATTTTATAGATGAGGGCACCGAGGCCCCAAGAGAATTACAGACTTAAGCGAGAATGAAGAGACCCAGAGTTAACGGTTTATATAGTTTTTATACTGTTGTCTGGTTCTGTCTTTAGAATGTCACAGGTATAATTTTAGGCTCCCTGTAAACTTAAGCAGCCCTGGCAGCTTCCTTATTACAATCAGGCTGCAGTGTCTACAAATGACATTGGTATTTTGAAGTCCCTGACTTTTCAGCCGTGCTAAGGATAGTATCCTCTCTATACTCTAGGGAGCGATGGCTTTTCTCTGTATGACACTCTTTCCTATGGGAAGAAAGACGTGCTTAGTAACTTCTTTCCTCCTCCCAAGCCGAGGTAAATGTCATGACAGAGATAAGCCATCAGGTACCTGGAATTTGATGCTGTTTGCATTTCCTTCTTCTGGCTGAAGCTTCTTCATTGACAGGTGCAAAGATTGAAAAGGGTCAGGAGTATGTGAGGAAGATAGAAGCCTTCCTTTTGGAGGAGCTAATAACTATTCCATCATCCAGTAAAACAACCCAGGTGTGTGTGGCCGTGCCCGCGTGTGCCCAACTGGCTAATCACATTCCTTATACACGTATTGTGGTAGAATGCATCTTTCTCAGATCTGGAGAGGTCTCTTATTTGAGCTCTGGATTTTGACAAATGGCGTATTTTGGGATGTGGGTTTATTTCTGCTGAATGTCTGGCTTGATTAGTGTAGAGAAGCACATGCAAAGCAGGCTGGAGCCTCACCCCACCCCAACCTCCCCAGCCTGTACAATCAGGAAGTACGTCCTCCCTCCCATTGTGGCTGAAGAGGGAAGTGTGCTTTACATATGCAAATGCAAGCACCAAGTTTCACTTAATAATTATCAGCTGGAGATTCTATTGATGAACAGCTGAAGCTACTCATCAGGAGAGAAACTGACTTAACCATTTCTAGGCCCCGAGATACTGCCACTTTCCACCACCCTCTGAATACTGTGGTGATTGCAGACAAAGGTCTCTGATTCCCCCCATTCTTTACTTCTCCAGTTCTGAAGGGCTGCAGTCTGGCAGCTGAGTCTTCCTGACCCTGGTGTTACCGTGTGTGCATCTTTCCCCGGCCCTCACCTCCTTTCTGTTTTACAGGCTACAGAAGGCAGAATAGATCCCTCTGCATTTGTAGCAACGGGATTGCTTACAGCTGTAGAAGAAATGGCTTCATGTATTCCCTGCAGTAGCTCTCCTGCTGGGGCAACCGATTGCATCCTTCCAAAAAGGACACAGGGCGACCCCAAGGCAGGGTCCCCGGGATGTCCACATGAAGATATCAAGAACTTGCCTCCTTTCTGCTTGTCTTTCTTCTGTGTGGGCACTTGCCCTCTGGGATCTCTGATGGTATAGTTGGGCTGTTTTTTTTTTCAGTTTCGCTTGCTGTAGCTGTTCCTTGGCAGAGTTCAGTGGGCTGTCAGAAATGGTTTTATTTGGACTCTCTTCGTATTCACCTTTCTGCAGGAAGTTCCTTGCTTTATTGGTTCTTGTCAAAACCGTCCTGCTTCTTGTCGCTCTCGTTTGTCCCCTGCTTGTAACACGGGAATATAACCTTTGTGTCTTGGAAAGAGTTATTTAGAGGCAGAAGGCAGAATGAAAACAAGTTCGTTTTTATTTTGATTTTTTTTTTTGAGGGGGTGTCAATTTAACCTGGTCCTTTTACTTTTATTGCAGTAAGTCTTGGCAAGTTACTTAAGCTCAATGAGACACTCTTTCTTTCTCTTTAAAATGGGGACAACTAAACCTGTCTCAGAGAATTGGGACTTAAATAAGATCATGTGTGACACTCAGCCAAAGTGGATGGTGAGTAAGGCCCTATAATTATGATTCTCATTTGAAACCCAATTCCTATCATTGAACTATTACAGTATTTGCTTGTATACGTTGATTTAGTCACTCAAGACATTTACTGAGTGCCTACTATGTGCTTGGTTCTAGGACCTGGAGATATAATGCGAGATGAGACAGAGCCACAAAAGACCCTTCTGCCATTGAACTTGTATTCTAGGGGTGGAGACAGGCAAACAAGAAGGAAACAAAAATATAGACTTGGGACTAGTGGGGTGCTATGATGCACTCAATGGAGAATACGGGGCAACTAGTGAGAGAGAGACCGGGGCTAAAGGGTGGGCAGGAATGGGGTTTTCGAGCCTGGTTTTCAGATTCTTCTCTCGGCGTGATATTTAAGCAGATTCCCTAATTAAGTGGGTAGAAGCCAACAGCAATGCAGAGGCCCCAAGGTGGGAGAGTTCTTGGCATATTCAAGAAGCCTCTGGAAGGCCAGTGTGGCGGGCACCGAGAGAGTGGAGGACTGTGTTAAGGTCAGAAGGATAACTGGTCGAGGTGTTGTGGGACTTTGTAACCCACTGTAAGGTATTTGGGTTTGAAGTTTGACGGGAAGCTATAGGAAAGGCCATTTGAGCAGGATAGTGATGGGATCTGAGAGCCATTTTTAAACGTCATCCAGCTGCTGAGTGGCTAGTAGACCGTTTCAAGGAGGGTTTCCGGTCAGGTGGCTATTATGTGAATCTGAGGAATGGTGGGACCTGGGGCTGGAGCGGTGATGAAAAGGGTTTGTATTCATGACGTACTTTGAAGGTAGAACCAACAATCAATGATATTACCGTGCAGCGTCTGTGGGCATGAGGGAAGAGATTCAAGAATTAGCCCTATGTGCTTGGCTTTTGCACAGGGAATAATAGTGATGCCATTGGCTGAGAGGTGGAGCAGAAGGTTTTGAGGTGGGAATCCAGGGCTCTTCTTTGTATGTGGGGACATCAAGCGATTCCTGAGTTGTCATTGCTTCCCACAGTGTCGTGAGCACATAAGAATGTCCATTGATTATACACATCGTTCAAGACACTTGAGAAGCAAAGGAGATTCAACATGGCCCCGGCTTTCACCGATATGGTGTCTGCCCTGGACAGCTGTGGAGGGAATGGATAGTTAGAGTGTGAAGCAGGACGCGTAAACAACTATTACAAAGGTCCTAAGAGCCACCACCTTAAATCCATTTTGTGAGAAGTTGTAGGAAATCCAGTGGCGCTAAGAGGGACGGAGCGGCTGAGTCACCCTGATCGGAATAGAGAAGGGTTCCTTGAAGGGATTTTTCAGGGAGATCTTAAAGAGTCACTGCTAATTCACCAGGTGACAAAGCCTGCAAAGGAAATAGCACAAATACTTGACGCTTATTCCAACTGCCAGCATGCCACCCAGGAACTTAGCAGAGGGCTTGTTGGTGAATATCACTGATTCTCCAAAGTACTCTTCAGAGCCAAGAAGATGGAGTTATACAGTGCAGGAGATTTCAGTAGCATATCCAGAAAATCCAGCAAGGCTCTAGCTAGGGTTTCCTCTTGACAAACTGTTCCATCGTCCCCAGCCTGACACAGCTTCTGAGGTCATCCTATGAGTAAAGCCTCGGTCTTGCAAGGGGCTCTTTTCTTTGGGGCCAGGAATTAGGATCTTGTACTGAGACCCCACCATCTCTTGGGTCTTCTGTGTCTGTTAGTGCTCCCTACACTCCAGCCAATGCTTCCTCTTAACTTGCTGAGGAAAATCCTGGCTCTGCTTCACAATAGAGTTGAGTCGAAGGTCCTTAGTTTTATTATTCTTGCTTTTCTGATACCGTTGGAAGCATCATATACAAAAAATTAACATCATCCCAGGAGCAGGAATTGGAAGAAAATAACAGTCTGTCAAAAGTAGAGACAGCAGGTTTTGCTTAATAGGTATTAGCCCAATATTTTACCCAAACATCTATCTCGCTCTTGGTAATGTCTTATCTTTGCCAAGTGCCCATCCTGATAAAATGTTATTTCTGTCAAGTGGAGCTCCTAATAAAATCTACTATCTCCTCCCCTCTCCCAAATCTATCTTGATAAAACCTCATTCTTCATTTCTGATTTCTTCCTAAGGGATGATTTGGATTTTTGTCTGAGAAGGGCGAAAAAAGGAATGATAAGGGTTTTTATTTTCTTCTTTTTTTCCTCTTCGTTTTAATGTACATACTCATGAGAATTGGAATGTACCTTCAAGTCAATCAAACTGATAAAGGGGGCTTGGAGACTGTGAAGCAGGGGCAAGAAGCCAGAGAAAAGGAGGCCAGTCACTGATAGGTGGGGGAATGTTCAGGCAGGCTTCTGCTTGTTTTCTCTTGTTTTTAATTTACAGTTGAGCTGAGGATGATAACATTGATTTAGGTGGCATGAAAGTTTGCAGGAAAGAGACTCTATTGAAGGAATCAACCACATTCACAAAAATACTTGCTTCCTTTTTCGAAATGCGTTAGAATATTCTTTATGGCAGCTACGCGTGCTGTTAGGCTCCTTAGTCACTGCTGACTTTCACCAGAACAAATAAATAGCCCAACTTGTCTTTGATAACTAACTCTTTCTACCGATCTCTCTTCCAGCCTCTTCCTTTCAGTATCTCATCAGGTCTAAGTATTTTGTGAACACCGCAGACCAGAGTTGGGTTCTCCTGGTAATGTCTGCCCTTCCTACAAGATGACGTCCATAGAAGGTGGGGTGAGGAGTGGGAGGTTTGGATGAAGGGCAGTGACTTTGTCTCAAAGCCAGTTGACTGGTAGTAGAGAATGAGGTACGTCGGAGGGCCTGGAAAGTATGATGCCAGTCAAGTCAGTTCTCACTCACACTAGACCTCCTGAAACAGCAGAGGTGGGAACAAGGCATTTTTGTGCAGCACAGAGGAAGAGACCTTTGCTCAGATTTGGCAGGTGTGTAATTTGAGGTGCAGTGGCAGGTACACAGACTGACCACTATCACTGACAAAGAGCCTGAAGAACACTCTTTAGACTTCTAATCATGTTTCGCATTCAATTTTCCTCTTAATGGTCGTAGGGCATTCGTGACAGTACTGTCCTCCAAACACAGAGGAATGCGAAAGTCCACGTGTACCCTTAGGTACCCTAGGAGAGCAAAGCACCACAGGTCGAGTTGGATGCAGTCTGATCAAAGTCACACTCACGATGTAAGGCATTTGTTCTTTTGGATCCTTTTTACAAGAGGCTCTAACTCTCTTCCATAGATCTGAATTTCACCCTGATGCCCTATGCCTGAAACGGGATTATCTAGGTGCACTAGGGGAGGATAAAGGAGCAGGAATGGATGGTGTAGGGCTGTGCTGATTACTCTGGAATTCTCAAACAGTTCCTGCTGGCCATGGGCATCTTTCCATCCCTCTGTGGTCCAAATCAGACTATTGTCAATACTCCTCATTAAAAAAAAAAAAAGTCACCAAAACATTTTGGTCACCAAGAATGACAATTTGTGGTTTATGGCAAGTATGAATTCACACATTTAGAAAACAATAGTTTTCAATACTCTTTGTATGATAAATATAAAATTTAAAAACCTTGCTGAAGAATCATCCACGTGGCTCTCTTAATTTGAATAAGATTTTAATTTAAAGAAAAAAAATGAGACTTCATTAAAAATTTTTAACTGTACAACCCATATGATTTGCCAATCTTGGAACATATTACTGGGATTTTATAAGGTCTATGAATATTTCATGTAAAATAGCACACTTATTGCTAAGATTTTAAAAAATAGATCAGCGGCAAAATACTTATTAAATCTTTCATCTTGAGCATTGCCAAAAGAAAATTAAGAAGAAGTCGTAAGATATTTGAGTCTGATTCTATAGTCAAGAGCCATGTTGGGGATTGTAGGGAGCATGCCCAGCTCATACTTCGCAAAAGATAAAATTGTCATTCTTGTTTTGCTTTTAGTTTTGATGACTCTACCAATTAAGGAGATTATATCCAGCTGTTGCATGCATATGAAATATGGCACAAGATATTGTACAAGTGGACATTCTACTTTCTCAAGTTCAATCACTGGAGGCCACCACTAAAGATGGGCGTCTTTGAGGCTATGCAATAAGTGATTGAAGTTAATGAGCTAAAGGGGAGCAGAGGGTGATCCAAGATGATTGGAACGTGAATGTATTGGGCTCTCACATACTGGTCGATTCTCCAGATTTAGAGTGAATGTCTACTCGCATTTGATGGGGTGCACTATATTGTGACCTTCCAATAATTGTTTGCTAAACAGACTGGTGATCTAAGAAAAGAACTCGGCTCTATTGTCAAGTTGTTCGATGACATAAAAAATAGAGCACTACATACATTACCTTCTGCCTTGTTTGGTTACTATTTGAGTGCTGCTAACAAAGTCCTTCTGTCCATAATTAGACACCTCGGAGATCAAACAGAAATATGATTGGCCAGATTTAGAAGCAGAAAGACTCAGTTACTCTACTGTGAGAACAGTAGTTCAAAAACCAACTGCCTCAAACTTTCAGAACTTAGAATATTTGGCAAAAAAAAAAAAGAAAAGACATTCGAAGCTTTGAAATCATTGAACCTCAAGTTTCAAGGGGGCAAAGCACTGACATCATTGCTCATTAAGGCATACTTCAGCACTTAGAGCCAAAACCCAGCTATGGATACAGCAAATTGGTGCTAAAAACGTCTTCATTTTCTTGACTTAATGAAGCTCTTTAAGACAAGGTTCCGAGAAATAATTTCACGGAGGAAAAAATTCAAATCGCATTTAGCCTATTACGAGGAAGCAAATCTCGGCTTCCTTCCCTGGCCCTGTGGTTGCAAATTCTTTTTAGAAGCTTATGAGAAACTTTTCTTACTGTTGTTCACTCTTTGCCAGAAGATCTCCAAGGTCTTTGCTGGAACTCGAGTTTGCTTGGGATGCCAAAGATAACTTCCAGAAAATCACTTAGGGATAGTTTTTGGGGAAAACATTCTCTGTTTACCCCTAACAAGTGAGCAGCCATGACGGGTCATCACCGCCATTCCCTCCCCACAGCAACTCCGATCCCACAGTTCTGGAACTTAGGAAAATTGCTCAACCTGGACCCGTGTCTTACTCTGACTTATAAACTGCTCAGCTTGTCATGCAGACATCCAGTGAACAAAATTAAAAACAACAACAACAACAACAACAACATGTGAGACTTTTAAGACCAAACTGAGTTTTCTAAATCTTTCTACAATGATTTGGTCTCCAACAGTTCATTTATTTTGCAATTTCAACATGCATCGAAGGAGGATGTTTTTATGTTAATTAAAAGGAGGGCTTTGTGTTTAAAAAAAAAAAATTACAGTGTTTACTCAATGAACACAGCCTAATGTGGAAGGCGAGAAATTGGAGAAATCATTGGATTGGACTGACCTACCTATTGGCCAAGAGAGGGGAGCCCGGAACCAGGGAAGTGGGAAGTCTGGCAGCTGGAGGAGGCTTTGAAAAGAGCTCTTATCCTGGAAGGAGAGGGATTGACTGGGTCAGAACAGCCCCAGGCTTGTAGGAGCTAGAATAAAGGGGAAGCCTTGGTCATAGGAAATCAGGAAGGTCCTGGGTTAACACATGGGAGCTCTGCTAAGGGTTAGAGACTTGGGTTAGGAAGCCTGGGCCCAGGATGAGAGAAACCCTGGGATTTAGTGTGACAGGGCTGAGACCTTTTTTGCATGTAAGCCAGTTCCTTAAATTTGCCTTAAGGAGCCAACAGATGTGCTTGCAAATTGGGTTTATGATGTCTCAGCCAGAAGGATGGGAGAATGCCGGAGCCAATGTTTCTCAATCTTGAGTACACATGAGAATCTCATGAGGATGGATGCTTTTAAAAATGCTGGTAACTAGCCCCTCCCACTGGCCAAGAGTCAGAGCTAATAAATCTGGGATGGGGCCTGTGCATATCAGTATTTTTTTTAAGTTCCCCAAAGGATTATAATGGTAGCCAGGATTGAGAACCACTGGTCTAAAGGGTTAGGGAATGAGGCAGTAGCAACAATAACAAATTAGACTGGACTCATTCAGAGGGAGGCAAACAGGAGATATTCTGGTTTGGGGTAAAAAGAACAATTGAGCCAGTGAACCTGGGTTCAAGACTCTCCCTCTGCCATTCGTGGCTGGGATGGCATTGAACAAGTTAATTCATGTGTCTTTCTTTCTAATGTTCTATTTGTCAAACGGGGATAGTGAGAACACTTATTTCATTCAAGTGCGACATAAAATGAAAGGAGACACACAGCCTCTGTGTGCTCAACGGGAACTGACCAAGTGTTTGTTGTTGAATTTGATGAGAGGACCTTGAAGGAAAGGGAGTTGCTTCTGTACGTTGTCAAACTACAAAGTATGGCGGGAACAGGGTTATCATCAAGAACGTTATCCTTGGCGCCTGTAAGTGAGGCTGACAGGAACAGGGAGAGATTGGAGGTGGAGAGACTAACCAATGAGACCAATGTCCTAGGACAAGGGTCCGCAAGCTAGGGCCTGCAGGCCAAATCTGGCCCAGCACTTGTTTTAATAAAGTTTTATTGGACCACAGCCATGTCTATGTGTCACATATTTCTGTGGCCACTCTTGTGTTACCCTGGCATGTTGAGTACTTGCACCAGAGACCACATGGCCTGCAGAGTAACACATGTTTACTCTGTGGGTGTTTACAGAAAAAGTTTGACGACCCGTTTTAAGATAAGATTACAAGACTTCCTTTGGGATGGAACGTTTGAAATGGAATGAGAGAAGCAAGTGCTTCAAACATCGGGAAGAAGGAATTGGCAGGCCCTGGTGACAGCTTGCACGTAGGGGGATTTTGCCATATAAAGGTTAGGGAATGCAGTGTCTTTATCACGGGTAGAATGATGCAGGGGACAGCCTTCCTGAAATCTGGGCATGAGTACAGGATCTCTGTGTTCTTGATTAGAGAGACCTGTCTAGGTCTGTCGCCACTAAAAGGGGCTGGTGCGAGCCCCCCTCCACGGGTGGCCTCAGGGCTGGGAGGCCCACCCAGGTCCTGGTCCTGCCTCCTTTTCTGAGCCCTGTGGTTCTATCTGTTTGCAATGGAGCAGTAAACACCAGCACTCCAGAGTCAGAGATATGCAATGCACACAAATTGATTCACTTCATCACTTAGGACGTTTTGGATGGCATACCCCTAATCTCTGTCACCGCACTGCAAAGAGGTTGATTTTCAATTTACCTTTTTTGTTCTGAATCTTAAATGATTCGATTCTTAATTCAGAGCATTCATCTCGAGTGGATTCAATGATTCAAATACAATGATAAATTGATGTTTGTTTAAAAGTTTTGGAGGGAGGAGGAAGATGTTGTAAAGTAAGGTTTTGAATAATGTCTCATTTGACATTTTAAACTCAAAGTGGGCTGAGCCTCAGATCAACACATGTAGGCATTATGTGACAGAGATGCACCAAGTGTAAAAGTGGATTGTGTATATCTGAAAAAATAGAAACCTGGAGGAAAGATAATAGAGAAGCAAAGGGAAAAGGGGCTCAGAAATGAGGGATCCTATTTGCCGATGTCTCTATGTGTCATACCTCCAGACTGGGTGGGGCAAAAAGGAGAAATTTGAGTACTCTGATTTGACCTGATGCATGCGTGTTCACACACACCAACGTTCCCATTTTACATGGGATGAGGGGCGGGGTGTGGGACACTGAGTCACAGAAAAGCTACATAACTTTGCCTGGAGTTATTTATTAAGTGGCAGAACCATAATTCAGACTTTATTTCAAATGCCATGCTTTTACAACTCTACTTAATGTGTTTGCTTTTCTAGGTTATCTATCCCTCTGCCTCCAGCATTTAATATTATAACAAGGTCACTTTTTTAAATAACTGATAGTTAAAGATTTGCTAGACCTATTTTTTCATGCTTTTTTTTTTTTTAAGTTGTAAATGCCGGTCTTTTCCGTCATCCCTTATTCAAATGCTTAAGTACAGGCGGTGTGCCAGGCCATGGGGATAAAGAGACCAGGTACTGTGATCTATTTGTTGGTCCCTGTATTAGTCGGGTTTCTCCAGAGAAACAGACCAATAGGGTGTGTGTGCGCGCACGTGTGTACGTGTGAAGAGATTTATTATAAATAATCGGTTCACTTGGTTATGGAGATGGTCAAGTCCCAATGTCCGCCGGGTAAGTCAGCAAGCTGGAGACTCAAAGGAACCAGTGGTATAGTTCCATTCTGAAGTCCAGCCAGCTCAAGACCTAAGAAGAGCCAGTGTTTCGGTTCAAAGGCTATCAGGCAGAAGTAATGCTCTCTTACTTTGGGCAGGGTCAGCCTTTCTGTTCCATTCAGGCCTTCAACTGATTGGATGAGGCCCACCCACATTAGGGAGGGCCATTTGCTTTACTCAGTCTACTGATTCGAATGTTAATCTCATCCAAAAACACTTAGAATAATATCTGGACACCGTGTGGCCCAGTTGACACAAATTGAACCATCACAGTCCCCAAATTGTTACTGGTCTATAACAACATGAGTACGAAGTTGAGAGTGGTCATTTAAAAACTTCTAGAGCAATTGGACATCAAGCATGTGATCAGTAGACATCTCAATGAGCAGGGCGTAGATGAATTAGTTGAATTCAAGTGATAAATTGCATATGGGACAAGCTATGTACTAGGCAGGTACATTAGGGCCAAAATTTTATCCAGGATGGATTGGTTGGGGGGGACTCTTTCTTCACTGTTTATTATTTGAGATATACTAGTGTGGGCATAGTGTGGGCCAAAAATCCCATATGATGGTGTTTATAATGACGATCTGTGCACAAAGTAGGGGAGTGGTCCTGGGAGAGACCAGAGCCTTTAAGACATCATGGAGAAGTTCAGAACACACCTGAGGGGGCCGGCCTTTTGCTGCCCCAACCCTCCCCCTTCCCTCCAAAAGGATAGGAATAATCGGAACAAAGAACCAGAGAAGATGAGTAGTCCAGGAACAAAAGTGAGAGTGAAGATGAATAAAGGTAGATAAACCACGACCATGACAGAGCAATGGGCCCTGCTCGTATCAACATCCAGCCACACAACATTGGAGTTGATCAGCCGGGTTAGATACGCAGGGTCCATATGTACCACGAGCGTGGAAAGTTAGAGCTGAGAGGGGCCTGGAGCACACTACACTCTCTTCTGGAAGCGGGAACTGGCTGAGGAAGATAACGTACCTTTAAAACAAACACACAAACCAGAAATCATAATTCTGCCATTTATTGAGTTTTTCTTAGGAGCCAGGCACAGCATGAGTGTTGCCTTCTCCAACATAGGTTCCCCTCCACGAGGCCTGGCATTTACAGTGTGTCTTCATTGGTGACAAATCTACAGAGTTTTAAAGTGGAGAAAACACTTAGAAGCCTTCGAGAGAGAAGTTTGGTTAAAACCATTTGGGGTCTAAGAAGGGTAGAAATGGACACAGGATGTTGAAAGCATTTCCCTTCCAGTAACCTTAGAATTATGATTACATAATTATGCCTTTATTTATAACCACATAATCAAAGAATTATAATTTACTTCCTGTCAACATGTAGAATGTGGGGCTTTATGGAGAGGAGCTAAGGGAGGTGATCGGACCGCCATGGGAAGCCTGCCTGCTCTTCCATTTTGCCTTTGGATGAACTTGGACCTGCCTAAGGCTGAAAGCAAAAAGGTTCAGAGGCCACATAAAAAAGGAAGCTAAAGTTTGTTGGCCACTCACTCCTGTATACCACTCAGAACAGCCTCGTGTTTAGAAAATTTACAGTCTTTAATACTGTCAACTCATTTTACCCATAATATCACCCACTGCCCCGTTGGCAAGGGGCCGGAGGGACCCTTAGTCCGAGTGCTTCTCAGTGAGAGGCACAGTGCATGGTGCTTTGTATTCTGGTGTCTTTTAAGCTACCCATCACCTTTGTAAGGTTGGCATTTCTGGTCCCATTTCGCAGAAGGGAACACCGAAGCTCAGGATATTTAAGCAACCCCTCCAAAGAACGAACTTATAAGTCCCATTCGTTAATTTTCCAGAGCTTCTGGGACCCTGATGGACTTCCAGAGTTTGCTGGGTTCCTGCCCAAATGTTCCAGAATTCTCTCACCTTGATTCTAATCCCACTGCACCACAGTAGGAATACAGCTTGAGCTTTTAGAGTCTCAGTTTCCTCATCCGTAACAAGGACACCGACTGCCACCTTCTAATGCTATGATAACCTAAGACGTCCTCAGCGTGAACTGCCCAGCAAGGCGTGACTGTGCCCACTGCCGGAGCTAGATGCTCATCTTTCTCTACTCCTGCTGGAAAGGGTTGTTGTCAGTTGGGAAAACACAATTGCTGTTAGCTGCCTATTCTTTTTCGTTCTCGGTGGAACTAATTTGATTTAGCCAAACAGGGAGACCAGTTTCAAAAGCTTGGGTCGGAGCTTGTAATTGGTTAGCTTAGTGACAGTGCAATCCTAATCAACCTGTGATTTCACGTCCCCACACACTCGCCTCGGCCTTTGATCTGTCGTCCTGGGCAGTGGAATTCAGCAAGTCGTATTTGCTGCATTGATAGGACAGGACCAGGAGCTCAGGAGTTTAACCCTGAGGTGATTAAGAGGGGAAAAAAAGGAGTCATGTTTGTGAAGATCCAGAGACACATCAAAAAGCCCTGGGCAGAGGCGGTGTAGCACGCAGCACAGGCGAACCCCGCAGGGTGTAATTCACCACATTCTTTGATCCTCAAGTTTTGTGAGTCACACAGACTCTCTGGGACAGTTTGAAAGCTCAGTGGGATCTGGGCAGGAAGGAGAAAAACTCGAAATATGACAAAAGAGGAATGTTTTTTGGCAGGCGACTGAGAGAGGGTAATTTGCGGGAGATGTGGTTTTTGCTTGGTAGTCTCTGAGGCGGCCAGCGTGCAGCTGGATCCTGGAATTTCTGCAGCGTGGGGACCGAAGAGCAAAAGCTTTCGGTGTGTCTTCTGTCGCTGAGGCTCCTCAACTGAGCGCCTACTGTATACATGGTAGTATGCTAAGTGTCCTTGGGAGATGGTTTCGTTTGTTTGTTTGTTTGGTTTTTACATGGGTCGTTCTCTTTGTAACCTATCATGAAACCGCATTTAAGTATAGACTCTACAGTCTTGGGCATAAGAAAGAGCTGGGTACAAATTCTGACACCACTGCATTCTGGTTGTGTGACCTTGAGAGACCTACTTACCCTCTCTGCGTGCGATTGTTACATGGAGTGTTGCTGGCACTCACTTTAGTGGTAACCGCTTTTCTGGGAAAACTTTGTGATTGATTATACTCCTACTCTCTTCTTCCTTGTTGCCCTTCATTATTTTACTCTTGGGCTGGACACGTGTCCACCCTTCCAGCATTGATCAGATATCGTGCTGTGTCACCGCAAAGATAAGTAAAGCCCAGTCTTTGTCTTTATCGGATTCCCAGTCTTCACAGGAGGCATTTGATAAAGCATTCGCCCAATGCAGTATGACAGGGACACGTTTTTTGTAGCACTTACGTACAAATACTCATAGACTATGCGGAAGGGTGTGTCATTACAATTTGAAGAAGACTTCTCCTGGGAGGTGATGCCTCCTAAAGAGTTTTGAAGAATGAATAGGAGTTCGTATAGGAAGAACTAAATAAACTTAGTCATTATTAATATTTCTTGTTTTACTTCTTTCTTTTTTTGCTTTCTTCCATTTCTTCCAACTGCTTCACCTCTCTCTCTTTCCCATTCTCTTCCTTCCCCTTCTTCCTACTCATAATGCTTCATTGATATCAAGAACGTCTATCTAGTAACATGCCAAGCTGGGAAAAGCAGACAGTGCATTTAATTAGGAAAGATTATATTATGATTGTGTTCTCTAAACAGCCTGCTAGTTTTGTTTTTTTTTTTCTATCACTGTCATAAGTCATTCTGTTCTCAACTTTGTTCCCAGTTCAGTCTGGCTGCATTCGTTTGTAAAACTCACTTTCTATCTGCTTTCCCTTGTAAGTAAGTGGGAGTGTGAAAGGAGCCTCGCTATGTATTACGGTTGTCGGTGGGAGGAGGGGCTGGAGTGTGTTTCATCCGTGGGTTAACTCTTCCCTGGTCTTTCCGCCCCCCTCCTCAGATGGGAAGCCCGTGTCCCTGTCTCCGCTGGAGTCCCAGCCACACAGCCCCCGGTACACCGCCTCCAGCCAGCGGGAGCGCGAGAGCCTGGAGGTGCGCGTGCGCGAGGTGGAGGAGGAGAACCGCGCGCTGCGCCGGCAGCTCAGCCTGGCCCAGGGCCGGGCGCCCGCGCCGCGCCGCGGCAACCACTCCAAGACCTACTCCATGGAGGAGGGCACTGGGGACAGCGAGAACCTGCGCGCCGGCATCGTGGCGGGCAACAGCTCGGAGTGTGGACAGCAGCCAGCTGTGGAGAAGTGTGAGGTAAAAAGCACCTGGAGCCATCCGAAGGCCCAGCTTCCTCCTCCCTGTGCAGAGGCCACCTGGATGCACCGCCAGGTGCTTGGAAAGAGCCGGCATTCTTGACTCAGGCCTGGGTGTCAGTCTGATTTGGTCCCTAGTTTTGCTGTTTGGTCTGAATAATCTTTTAGCCTCTCTGAGCCTCAGTTTTGCCATCTTAAAAACGGGGGTAAGAAGGCCCGCGTCACAGAGGTACTAAGAGGAGCAAACTGATGGGACCAGCTGCTTGTTTCTATTGTGCCTCATTTGGACATGCTCAGGGTTTCTACACCCAGTTGTCATCCTGGGGACCCCTGTTACTTAGACCACAGGATGAATGTCGCACCTGGAGCTGTGGCCCTCAGTCTCATTTTATAAACAGCTTCTGCGATTCAGAACCCAAGACGTCTTCCTTATTTCAACTTGTATAGCTTAATAGCTCCCCCACCCCTTTAAAGTATGCTTTATTTCTTAGTAATTCTTTGGACATTTGGAAAAGTTACCCACTGTTTCTCCCTACAGCCCCTCACCCCCTCATCTGTGCGGCCATGCTTATGTGTGTACTGAACACACACACACATACGTACACTTCTTGCCTCTTCCAGTTCCCATGGACAGGAGTTAGAGCATCCCTGTTAAGAGCAAGGCTTTTTGAGACACATAAAGCCTGAGTTTATAGCTCAGCTTTGGGGGTTTCTGCTAGGAGGGCTTAGGCAAGTTTTCTAACCTCTCTGAACTTCAGATGCCTCATCAATAAACTTGAGAAAGTAATACCAGCTTCATGGAATAATTGTGAGAATTAAATACGTTGGCCATCTGAAGTCACGATAGTACCTCTCTTCAATTATGGGCAGTTTTTATTATTTTTAGTTAAATACAGATATTACCTGCTCTTTCTTCTTTTTCATTTTATGGCCACATTCTCAGAATATTAGATTTCAAACCCCCGAAGAGGAAACACTTTGCAAACTGTAATCTGCCGTTCGCACGAATGGGATTATTATTACTATCGGTGATAACTGTACTGTCACAAAGTAATATAGATCGGGCTTATTGAGTGACGCGGACTGAGTTCTGTGGAAGGTCAGTGGCAAGTAAGGAGACTTTGGATTTAAACCGTCAGGGAGAGCCCCTGGGGATAGTAGGATTTCCTGTGGTTTCTCAAGCCTGGTTGAAGTGAGAGATGGTGGAGAGGTGGAGAAAGGTCGATGAGGAATGTACACGTGAGTAGGACAAATATGAAGCAAAACGTTGTCATAGAAAGAAAGGGTTCAGGGCGAGGCGAGTCAGTCAGGCAAGCACAGAGACCCCGGGCAGCAGGTGGTCGCACTACATCATCTTCATTCCTTCATTCATTCCCCAAATATTTATTCTATTTAGCCGCAGTTACGCATGTCACAGTGTTCTCTGTGCTGAGAAATGGCAAGGAATGAAAGAGACAGACTCCCTTTCTTTTGGTTCTTGTGTTTCGAGGTGGGAAGCAGAGGAAGAGATGATAAACAAATAGAGACATCCGAATGTCAGGAGGTGTTCGATGCTACACGTTTTTTTCAGCCCCGACTGCATGCCAGGCCTAACCTCATTTAATCTGCCACAACCATAGACGGTGGCCTGTTATTGAACGTCTCTATTTTACGTCTTTGAACATGGGGAGTCAGTAATGTTAACAGAGTGCCTTGGTTGAGGCTGGTCAAGAGAGGCCCTAATTTGGGGGAACTTCTCTATTTGTCTAGGTAAAGGCTTGTTTGATTTCTCGCAGGTTCTCTGCTCTTAGCTTATGGCCATGGTGTCGATTTGGAGAGACGAAACCCCGGCTCCTAGGTAGGAAGGCCCGGAGGGAGAAATGTTTTTCCTTGAGTGTGGTTCCATCAGTATGACTCAGGCCTACTTAAAGAACTGATGAAGAATCAAGAAGATGAAAAGTAGAAAAGGAAAAGGAAAAAAAAAAGAGGGAGGGGGACAAGCGTAACAGAGAGAAAAACAGGGCATTTCTCTTCCCGCTGCAGTCTGTCTAGATGGCACCTTCGTTCTCCTGCTTTCTGAGAGCTACACATCCTACTTCTGCCCTGAGTGTCCAGCAAAATAGTGTAGACAAAGGCCTTTGGAAGCTGAGAGACCTGAGCCTACATCCTGGTGCATTCCCAGCTTAATATCCGTGTGGCGTTGACCAAGTTATTTCATTTTTCTGTATCTTGATTTCCTCATTTGTAAATGAGGGGTTAAAATCAAGTTCCTACCTCAAAATCATTTCAGTGGCAACAGAGGATATTAGAACTTGACTCAGACTCTAAGATAGTTTTATTAGCATTCGGTTTCACTGTGGTTTATCAAAAAATTCCGAGTGACAATGGCTTTGCATCTTGTTTTTCTTTATGGTTAAGAAGTCCGGAGGCCTTTGGTGTAGGGCTATCAGTGTTGGGGATGCAGGCTTCCCTTATCTTTCACTCAGCTTGCGTAACTGACATTCTCAAGGTCATCTCATGGTCAGAGCTTCAGTCATGTCATTCACATTCCAGCTGGCAGAAAAGAAGCAGCATTAAGGTGGGGCATCTTTCCTTCATTTAAGAACATGGTTCAGAAATTTCACAGTCAGTTCCTTTTAGAACCCAATGGTAGCACTTCTTTGCCAGGGCTACTTTTAGCTGCCACATAGCTGCAAGGGAGCCTGGAAAAAAATTTTTATTCAAGGAAGCCATGTTCTCCATTAACATATTGGAGTTCTGCTACTAGAGAGAACAGGTGTCATGGTTACAGTGAACATTCTCTGTCACCTGGGTGGTTCCCCAACTTGGTTGTGCATTACAAGTACATATCAAAAAATGCATATTCAGGGGACCCACTCCAGACCTATTAATTGAGACTCTCTGGGAATAGTTCCCAAGAATATGAGTATTTAAAAAGTCCATCCAAGTGATTCTGAGATAGTAGAGACTGTTTGGACACCAATGCTTGAAGACAACATAATAAATGAGGGGGTGATCTTTATCCCCGTGCTCTTTGAAAGATAATGTAGCAATATAGTATTTCAGACCCTGAGGTTCCTGATTGTTACTATAACTTATTTAGTCTTTTGACCCATATCTGAGAATTAGATTTTATTCATTTGTCTTTCTCTTCCTCTGTATTAATTGATAATATTACTTCTTAGACCCTTAAAAAGCAATTTCTGGTAGAATTTGTCTGTGAAGAACCCCTGGTCCTGCTTAGATCTTCCATAGATGAATTTGAAACTGTTGATCTGCTGGCATCTGTCTACTCTGAGTGCACATTTACCTTGAGATGCTGACTTCATCCCCATTAGCAGTATATATCCTCTGTCTCCATTTTGTGTCTATAAAAATTTTAGTGAGAAAGCCATAGAGGCGAGCAAGACACGTCAGTCAATGGAGTCAAAATAGAAGCCTCCCTTCATCATGACACCTGGCGGTGACAAGTGCCAAAGCTCGTCTTGACACTCTGTCAGTTGCAGGGTCTCGTAACGAGGGACTTCACCTTCATCTCTGGTTGCACTGAAACGTCTCCGAGATATGACAAGTATCTCTGAAAACTCTCCTGTAATGATGCCCGGGTGTCCGCTGAGATATCTGATGATAGAAACAACGGGCCCTTGCCAGTCTTGGTGCCCTCTTATCATTTCTTAATTACGTGGTTTTCAAATAGCTGCCTGTTTGATCCCAGCATTTCTTTTGTCAGGCAGTGCCGCTTCTATGAGGGGCTGGTTTTTGTGTGCCTTGAGACTTGGAGCAGATTGATCCTCTTTGATCTGTTCTTGTGCCTATGTGTGTACATTTGTGTGTGTGCGTGTATGTATATTTTCTTGCATTTCCAGTCCTGGTCTGCTTTGGGGGTCAGTGATGGTATAGCGGAAAAATCATTGGAACTGGAGTCAGAGTTCCTGACCAGGAATCTCTGCTTTGCCAATCACTAGTCTGTGACTTTAGACAATTCGGGTACTCCCCCGGAGTCTATTTCATTGTTATAAAATGAGAATATACTTTTCCCAGTGCCATTGTGAGGGCAAAATGAGAGAGCCGGTGGGAAACTAACTTTGTATGAGTGTCGCATACTTATTACGGATATTCCAGTTTTCTATTGCTGTCCAGCAGATCACCTAAAACATAGTGGCTTAAAACGCCTGTCGTTTTATTTAGCTCTCATCATTTCTGTGGGTCAGCGGTTTGGGAAGGACTTAGCAGAGTGGTTCTGCTTTGGGGGTCTTCATACGGATGCGGTTAGTTTGTGGCTGGAGCTGGGACCAGGCCGGGCTGGAACGGTAGGGGCTGGCTCAGCATCCCTCTTTCCTGTCATCAGTGAATGGCGACCTCTCGGAGCAGTCTCCCTGCGTAACTAGCTTGGGCTTCCGCACAACGCAGCATCTCCACGGCAGTCGGCTGCTTACCTGGCAGCGGAAGGCGTTCCAGTGGGCAAGACAGAAGGGAGGCACTTTTTATGACCTGGCCTCAAAGAGCCACATCGTGTCACCTCTGCTTATACTGTGGTCTCTTAGTTGAAACAGTTACAACAGTCCACCTAGTTTGTAGGGGAGTGGAAACCCACAACTCCATTTCTCCATGGGAGGGATGTCAAATAAAATGCAATAATTGATATAGTTATTATGGAAAGTCAGGTAAATGGTACTCTCTGATGTCAGGCCACCCTTAAGACAGTATCTCTCTTTCCTTCCACTCCACACTTTGAACCTCATTTCTTAGTAGTGATTTAACAGTAATAAACATTAATATTAACTCAACCTTTAAAGTGTACCAGACACTGTGCTAAAGCTTACATAAAACATCTCATTTAATCCACACTACGTACTTTATTATTCCTTTTGCAGATTAGACACCTATTAAAGGGTAAATAATTATTTCAAAGTCACACTGCCAGGAAGAGGTCAATCTTAAGCAGTTTGGTTCCAGAACCTGTGCTCTGAACCACTGTGCTGAATGCTCTCTGAATTGTCTCTGCTGGGAGCCACACTCCATCAGCTGCAGAGCCCCTGTCCTCACCTGGCAGATACCTCACCTCGTAAGGCTTCAGGGTGACCAGTCCTGATATGGGGGTCATCTTCCACCTCGGAGGCCATAGCAGCCCCCTAAGTGTTATCATTTCTCAGTAGGTCTAAGTAAGGATGTGTCTTTTTTTTTTTTTTTTTTTTAAGAAGTCGGGTTGTTTTAAGCTGTGGCAGCATTCGCTGGCTCAGTAGGGGGTTACCATTTTGCTTTAGGCATTATATTTGTAAAACTTGACACCTCTCACTAACTAACCCACAACATTTTGAGCTGTGTGATCTATTTCCTTGTTTCTTACTTCATCTTCTGGTATTTTACATAGTAACTCAGCAGTGGAGGAAGGGTTTGCCTGCAGTCTTCCTCAATAGTGCATTGCTATTGGAAGATACCGTTACAGCATTTGGACTCACAATTCGTTAACTTCGTATGTCGTCTTTGGGGCTCCTTCAAGTTTGTAGGTCCACTTAAACATCTCCCCTAAACGTCAGGCCCTGAAATGAGGGGTGTTGTAGATGGAGGGAGTCTAGTAAGATTTCTTATGCAGTGATTCTCAGGGAGCTCTGGCTCCCATTATACGATCTTGGATGCCTTCCCCAAGTCTAATAGTTATTTATTGCTTCATAGCAAGTTATCCCCAAAACTTAACAGGTTAAAACAACAACTATTTATTAACTCATACAGCTTCAGAAAATCAGGAGTCAGGGAGCAGCTTAGTGGGAATTGTGGCTCTAGATCTCTCATGAGGTTGCAGTTAAGGTGTCTTCTGGGGCTGTAACCATCTGAAAGCTTGGTTGGGGCTGGAGGGTCTGCTTCCAAGATGGCATATGGGCATGTAAGAGTAAGTATCCAGCAGAACAGGGTAAAAACTACAGTCTTTTTTATGACCTCTCCTTGGAGTTCATCTACCATTGCTTCTGCCAAGTTGTACTGGTCACACACATCAACTCTGATAGTGTTGGAGAGTTTACACAAGGGCAGAAATGCTGGCTGGCAGAGCTCTTTGGGGACAGCCTCGGAGGCTGGCTACCACACTGTGACCACCGCAAGGGGCCCTATCTCTGGCAGCCTCCTGTCTGTGCTTACTCTGGGGCAGGCCTGGCTCGATCTGCTTTACATATTGCACTGTCTTGTAAAATTCATTTTTGAAAACGTGCTGCCAGTGACAACAATAAATGAAGATGCGACCCTCTCATTTTAAAGATGATGAAACCAAAGCAGAGAAAAATAAAAGGTCTGTCCTAATTTTACATAGTTGCTACTGTGGCCCAGATGATGATGGATTCTGGTGGCTCATCTCCTCATTCCTGTGTCTTCTGCCCTCTTGTAGCTGAAGAGGGAAAAGCCAGCAACATCTGGAAGAGCAGAGAGAATTGGGCAGCTCTGAAGGCCCTCCTATCAGCGGTGGGGGAAAGACTGTCCCAGAGTGGGAGTTGAGGGCACAGGAAGGAACCTGACACCTGACTCTTGGGAATATTTAAGGCTTACAGCCTGGATGATAGAGCCTTAACATACGATAAAGTCTCTTATAAGAATAGTAATGATTGCTGATTCACATCTACTACTTACAGGATGCCAGGCTCCACGCTCTTTACATGAATCATCTCATTTAATCTACGCAACAACCCTGGAAGTTGATGTATTTATTATCCCTTTTTTATAGATGAGGAAAGTGAGGTCCCAATAGCTGGTATTATATCTTCGAAGATGAGGAGAAGTTTGACAGATGCAGTAAGCACCAAGGCATCCTAAACTGAGATCACATGACGGAAATAGGAAAGTTTAGTGAGTCATCCAGCTTGATCAGGGCATAAACGCCATGAACGTGGGGCAGGGCTGTTGATGGTGATGGTGCTAATCGTACCTGCTTTCATTTATTGTGTAAGTATTAGGTGCCAGACACTTCACTTGACATATGTGAGTCAGCTCATGAAATCATCTGTATCATTCTGATTTTATAATTAGGAAAGTTTAGACTTAGCGAGGCCACATAGCTGAAAAGTGCAGATCCACATTGCAAATCTTTTTTAGTTGTGGTAAAACAAAAGCATGTAACATAAAACTTACTCCCTTAATCGTTCTTAAGTCTACAGTTCAAGTAATGTTAAATGTATTCATGTTGTTGTGCAGTGCATCTCTAGAGCTTTTTCATCTTGCAAAACTGAATCTATACCCATCACACAGTAACTGTCCATTTCCCCTTTCCCCCAGTCCCTGGCACCCACCATTCTACTTCTATGAATTTGTCTACTTTAGATATCTTGTATAAGTGGGATCATACGGCATTTGTCTAGTTGTGGCTGCCTTATTTCACTTAGCGTTGTGTCCTCAAAGTTCATTCATGTCATAGCATGTGTCAAAATTTCCTTTCTTTGTTAAGACTGAGTCACATTCCATCGTATGTGTAGACCACATTTTGTTTCTCCGTTCATCTGACAGTGGGCACTTGGGTCACTTCCACGTCTTGGCTCTTGTGAATAGTGCTGTGATGAATATGCAAACATCTCTTTGAGATCCTGCTTTCGGTTCTTTCATATATATATAATCTCCAGAAATGGGATTGCTGGATCATATGGTAATTCTATTTTTAATTTTTCTAGGAACCACCATCCTGTTTTCCACAGCAATTGCAGCATTTCACACTCCCAGTCATAGTGCACAAGGGTTCCCGTTTCTCCACATCCTCACCACAGGTTGTAAATCTCAATACATATGATACTCCGCTTCTTCCACTGGAGGAGTCGACTACAAAATGATCACAGATGATTCTGAGAGAACACATTCTCACCTGTACCACTCGCTCCCTGTCCCAGATCACCTCTTGCTTTCTGTGCTATGAAGCTCATGCCCTGAGATGGAGTTTCTCCTGTCTGTGAAGGCGTGTCCATGGGGCCAGCACCTGAGGATGCCATGGGGTTCCTGGGATGTGGCCACCCCAGGAGTCAAGGGGCGGGGGATGACTTTGGAGAGCTGCACTCTGCTGCTAGGCAATTCCTGAAGGTGCGACAGCTTATGGTCGCCTGCCGACGGTACTGAGGGGCTGGGGCAACACGTGGGTAGCATCTCCCAGCATCCACCACACTTGGGTTATTGCAGTAGCTTCCTGACTAGTCTCTCTGCTTCCTTGCTCCCCTGTCCACGCCCCAGCCCCCAACACACACAGAATCTGTTCTCAGCTGACATCTTGAGGGAGTCTTATTCAAAATATAAGTCAGATCATTGCCATTTCTCAGCCCTGAGCCGTCCAGTGATTTCTCTCCGCACCTGCAGGAGAGAGCAAGTGCTTACAAATGCCCGTGGGTGTTAAGGGTCTGTCTCCTGTGCCCACTCTGGCCTCACCTTTCCTCCTCACTGTTTCTTTCCCGCAGCCCAGGTTCCTCCATGTTCCTTAAGCGCATCGGCCACCTTTATATCTCAGGATTCTGTCTGCTGCCCAGAGCACTCTGCCTGGATACCTAAAAGGCTCATTTCCTGTTTACTTCAGATTTTTGCTCCAGTGTCACCTCTCAGTGATGGCTACCTAGACAACCCCACTTTAAAATCTTAGCGCTACTCACCAGCCAACCACATACATGTCTCTCTTCTTCCCCAGCTTAATTTTTCTTCCTAGACGTCTCATTATTCAAAATAATATATATTTAAATTTTATATATATATAAAATTTAAATATATATAAAATTTAAATACATATATATAGAGATATTTTTATATATATAGATATATATCTATAGATATATCTCTATATATCTATAGAGATATATCTATCTATATATATATATATCTATAGATAGATATATCTCTATAGATATATAGAGATATATCTATAGAGATATATCTATCTATATATATAAAAATATCTGTTTTTCTGTGTCCCCCAACTAGAGTGTTAGCTCCCATGGTGGGGGCAAGGATTCGGTCTCTCTTGCTCACTGCTATACTCCTAGCACCTACAACTGAGCTTGGCATACAGTAGGTGCTTAATTAGAATGATTGGATGTTTGGTGAACGTGTGTCGACATTTTGGGTCAGGCCAGCCATCTAGAGGCCTCATAGGTAGGAGTGTAACACATGGCAGCCTTAGTAGATCAGTATCAGCCAGTGTTTGGACAACCCACCTGCCCCAAATATGGCTACCAATTAAACTTCTGTTGACCACCCCAAAGTCAGTCTCACAGTTCATGTGTTTTCCATGAAACATGTCAGTTTCTGATTCTTCAGGTTATGATAGCTGTAACACAAGCAGATGAATCCTAACCAGGCCAGGAATATGCAGGACGGAGAATGCCAGACGGTCGTTCATCTCTTGTCCATTTATTGGGCCTTGACCCTGGAGGTCTGGCCCATCCTGTCCTCACATTGGGCTCTGTAGCCCCTGCAGCTCTGCCTGCCCGTTACTGAGCCCCTGATGACTTTGGCTTCTATTAAAGTCAGGAGGTGTCTCCTGTTTTCTACAGGGCTGAAATAACTGTGTCTTTTTCAGTCCATGGTTCAGTGTTTAGAACTAATAGGTAGAATTCAATCAGTTGGTTTCCCAAGAGAGCAGAGGCACCCTAGAGGCTTATAAGATGATTTTAAATGGTGCATTACTGACACTTTTTTTTTTTTTTTAAATTTCAGTGGTTACACATGTGGTTTTTTGAGGCAGAATAGTGCGAATTTAAAAGCAGGACTGTGAATTCAACCCCTTTGCCACGGACTGGCTAAGCTAGGGGACCTTGGGCAAGGTACTTTTCTATGTCTCACTTTCTTCATCGTGAATTTTGGAAAGCCCTGTGTCTTAGGAAATCTCTGTATAGAGTTTCTACATCCTTCCTTTTATAGAGGAGTCACTGAGGATCAGAGGGGTTAAGTAACTTGCCCAAGGTTACCCAGCTGGCCAGACACAGAGCCGGGGTCGCCATCCAGCTCTCCTGATTTCTCGGGCTTCGTTCTCACAGCCTAGGTTCTCTTCCCTGTGACTTCTCCTCACCCTGGGCGAGTCATGAATTCCCAGGCCTGGGAGAGTGATGGTAGCCGGAGGGTGGGTGCTACCTTTACTCATCTTATACGAATGAAGGGGGAAGTGGTGCTCTCCATGGGAGAGGTATTGGAAATAGATTCTGTGATCACCCCTCACCCCATCTCAACATAATCGCAGCTAACATCTGTTCAGTTTTTAACTAGAGACCCTCGTTAAAGTGCTTTATGCTGTTCTCAAAGTGTGGTCCCTGGACCCGTAGCATCAGAATCACCTGGATGCAGGTAATCCTCAAGCCCCCTCACCAAACTTGCTGAATCAGAAACTCTGAGGGAAGGGCCAGCACTCTTTTAGGAAGCCCGTTATCCGAGGATTCTGGTGCATGATCGAGTTTGAGACCCACTTACCCTGGGTCCTCAACAACCCCTTGGGAGTAAGCAGTAGCATGGTACGTCCCCATGATACAGATGAGAGATGTTTGTGTGTTCAGTAAACATGAATAAGCAGTTTACGAGGTGCACCTTCTTGGGCTCATTTGTCTGATCCTCACAGCAGCCCAATGGGGTGCCCATTTTTATCTCCATTTTACAGATGGGCCAGTCAGGCTCAGCGACCTTACGTGACTACTCCAAGGTCACACAACGACTTAGCTTTGAATTTGCAACTCCTACCCAGGTCTCTTTACTCTTGTTGGTTTTTTTCCACTAACACATTTCTGCCTCTGCCCCCAGCTGTGGGCTTCTCCCAGCTGTCACATGGCAGCATCTGTCCTCTGGGAGGCCCTGCCTCCCCCACACTCCTCACCCTGTGCCCCTAGCCCAGGAGTCTGCAGCTGCACTCCAGAATCTGAGATGAGCCAGGTTTTTCATAGCACATCAGATACTGGCATTCAAGTTGGTCTCCTCCATGATATGAAATGCTTTCCCTGAATTATGCCCCAAAGGGAGCACCAGGCCTTCTGGGTCACTGCTGACAGTGTTATCGGGGCAGCAGGGCTGGGCAGTGTGTTGATTATTTCTGCCAAGGCCATAGCTCACCTGCCATTCTTTACTTTGGTCTGAATTTCTTCTGGGATAATGATGATTTTTCTTCCCTGTGTGCATATATGAGGATTTTTTTCTGGAATACTGGAGACTCCAAAAAATACTCTTGCCATGCCTGAATCCTTCCTGCAGGTCCCCAAATTAAAGGTCACTCACTGACCCCAGTGGTGTCAGGAATGAACCCTAGTTCACAGCAATGGCACTCACCTCACTGTATCTTCGGGTGCAGCTTGCAGAGGTGCAAGGTATATTGCAGAGCCCCATATCCAGGACTACAGGGAGTGAGCAGGGAGCTTTATGGGCTTCTTTAGAAAAAGCCCTGTGGTCCATGTGTCTGAGAACTTTCTCGCACTCCTTAAAATATATAAATAGAATTTATACATTCTCAAGTTTGACGTGTTGGTGCCTCCCTGCCTTGTCTCACTTTAGGGATAAGCACTGTATCTGTGAATTCTTCAGAGTCTTTCAGACTTCCCTTTCAGCCTCCAGGACAAATGGGATGCTGAGGAAAGGTCACCAGAATTGGTCAGGTCCTAGCAGGAAACAGATGGCACGTTCAGAAGAGGTGGGAAGCGTCTAATGCAGGGTCAAAGGCAGGAGCCGGGGAAGGGGAGATGAAGAGGGTGCAGAGCTCCCAGAGGAAGTCGTTGCGGCCCCCGGCTGGAGGGGTGGAAGGTGGGGGCCCTGACGGAACCCAGCAAGTACTGACTGTAGAAGAAAGCGCCTGACAGGAGCCAGGGAATCTGACCTCTCCTTCCTCCCATCCGCGGGATGTTTGCTGGGGCCTCCTGTTGACCAAACTCAACGAGAAACCAGAAGTAATAGGAGCTTAGTGATTCAGCCTATAAGGACCAGCCTCTCCAGCACAGAGCAAGTTGGAGAAGGGTAGAGGGGGAAGTCTAGCGGAGCAAATGAGAACATCCTCTCATTCATCCAGGCTTCGTGGTCAATAAAGGCAAGCGTGACATCTCCAAGGTGCAGGGAGGACGGCTTGATGAGTGAGCCAGTGGTCACGGAATCTGATACTCAGATCCTTCCTTTGCTGGGAGTAGCTGTGGCCATCTTCACACCACCACACTGAGAAACTTAAAAACCTGGACTTTATAGCTTCAAAATGGAAAGTTCCCGTGGTGAGACCACTTCTGCTCTTCAGAAACCATTCATCCTTGTCCCCTGCTCTCCCCGCTTCTACCCTCAGCCCCTGCCCCACTCCTGTCCTTCACTCCTGCACCCACAGAATTTCGGTTCACCCTCAACTCTTCAAAGAGCATATTCGTGACACCGATTTTCTGCTCTCCTGGTCGCTCTCCCTGCTGCCACGGCTCCACATGATGAATTTATTCATGGTGGCAGGTGTATTGGATGAAACGAAAGAGATTGGAAAATTATGTAAAATGTTTGAGAATGCGTGTGCCTGTGCCTACATTTAATGAGCCCATTTTTAAAAGTCCCTGAACCCTGAAGCCAAGACAAAGTTTGATATTTCGGAGGCCTTGTGTCTAAATGTTTGTGATTCCAAATGTTTGTGATTTCTGATTCAGCATGCTTTTACCCGTTCTCTTCCTCTTCCTGGTTATGTCTCTCGTGTGCAGGCGTTTTTCCCATTCATTTCCCGTTCTTCATGATTTAAACGGTGACAGTTGCATCACATTACAGTCTTTCATCCTGAGTCTTTTGGAGACATTATCCAGAGACAAGGGAAGGTGTCTTCATTTTTCAGGTGGAGAAATGAAGACATGCATAAATTAGACTGAGGAAAGGTAGAATTGGTTCCCTGTGGGCTCCGAGCTTCTTCCAACCCTTTTCCTTCTTCCTAAAAAGAGGATTTTTGACAGCAGCACCTGGACCTCCTGGGCAGGATAATTGTTTGTTGCCGGGTCTGCCCTGTGCATTGTAGGGTGTTGAGCAGCATCCCCGCCCTCTACCCACTAGATGCCAGTAGCCCAGAAATGACTCCAGACATTGTCAAAATATTTCAGGGTATGTGGTAGCGAACTACCCCCTGTTGAGAACAACTGCCCCCAGCAGAGTATTTTAAGATCTTGGGTATCAGAGATTATGAGTTCATTGTTCTGAGGTGGAGCTGGGGCACAGGCGATATTTTAAAAATCTTTTGGGTGTCTCTGATGTACTGTCAGGCTTCAGAACCTCTGTTCAGAATCTGAAATTCACCTCTCTCAGCCTACATTTCCTGATCTATAATACTGAAACAATACACTGTACCTGTCCCATCAACCTTAAGATCTGATAATCTGTGTAAAGTGGTAAGCACTTAGAATGGAGCGATTTGCTCAAGAAATATTAGCTCTTAGTATGCCTATTGTTCCTGTCTTTCCTCTCCCTTCATCTTCCTTCTTGATCCCCAAGTATAAGAAGGACTCTGTGGCCGTGATCCAGGGGTAGGGAGGGGGTCGCATGATGAGTGTGGGGGCGAACATGTAAGGGAGCCAAGAGTAGAGCGAGGTGATCATTCAGGTGAGCAGCTGCAATGGTAGGCCTGATAGAGCGAATTGGGGGTCTTCCATAAGAATGAGGAGCAGGTGTAATGGGTGTGAGGCTCTGAGAATCCTGCAGGCACGATGAGCCCACCATGATTTGGGGATTTCTGAGAACATGAGGCTCCAGGCAAAGCTAAAGTTCAGCTTTGGGCCCTCAGAGTGGATGATCAAGGAGGAGTCAAGACTCTTGGACTGGAACGAGTCATGGAAGTGCCTTCGAGGCTGCTGGATGCTTCATCCCTTGAATGGTTAGACGTCCCTTGGTGATGTCACAGGTGGGGTGGAGAAGTAGGCCTGAGAACCGGAGGTCATTGTCCTGAAAGCCTGTGTGGGAGTGACAGGGATATCCGAATGCAGCAGGAGTGGCTGATTAGAGTAACAGGGAATCTGGGAGCCATGCTGGGGACGGAAGGGCTGTAATTCTGCAAATAATGAGGCACCTATTAGGAACCTCCTTTTAATTTAACTGTTCAGAATCGGAGGGAACGTGCTTGTTCTGTAGTACTCCCGGGACAGAACAAGGCTGGGGGCAGGGTCAGGAGGCCGGTTTTGATGCAAGGAAAGCTGTGCTTTAGTAAAAAGGACAACCCTGAGAACTCTCTATTCCTAGAGCTGTTTTGAAAGAGGCTGGATGACTTCCTGTACGAGATGCCCCAGAGCGATACTTTCTAACCCTCGTCAAGGCGTGGCCCACACTATGGTGCCTGTGCGTGTGCCTCTGCGAGGTAGATAGGAAAAGTCGCCGGCAGCAGAGGGTGGCCAGCCCTGCCTGGTAGCCTTGAGAGCGAGAGAGGATGAGTACCTTTGTCACCTGTAGCTCATTCGCAGCGCACCAAAGTGCCAGTACACCCTGTTTGGGAAACTCAGTTCTCAAGGGCATTTGTGCTGTGATTGGGATGCCATTCAGCGAGCACCTTATTCTGCTCTTAGAATTGTCCCCTCACGTACTCCCTGACATCCTGCAGGATATATGTCAGGACCTTTATGTTACAGCAAGTCGCTTGACACTGCCACTTTCCCAAAGTCACCCTGAGTTGAAGGACGGAGCCAGGATTCATCCATTCATGTCTGGGGCCCATGCTCTTGACCACTGAGAGAAGATGACCCACCAAGTTCCTTTCGAGTGTGCCAGGCTTCAATCCTTTGAACGATATCCCAGCTGCATTATGTTGGCGTTTATTGGTCCCTTCTCTATGCTGTCAGGTCGACCCTAAGCTGAGATTATCTCGTGAGAACATTTTGCATCTCTCAGAGGCATCCCTTCTCCATCTGAGAGGCCTGATTGCCAGTCCGGTCTTTCCAGGGCATATCTCTTCCTTCTCTCTTGTTAACAGCTGTCATTGTCTCCCAGCTCGGGGGCAGGGGACTTGCTGTTTGCCTATTTCGGCCAATCTCCATTTCTCTTGTCTTCAAATGTAATTGAAAAGAGCCTTAATGGTTTCCAAATGATGATAGCTCCATAAACCGATTAAAAAGGCCTAAATAAAACTGTCTCGAGTTATTTTCCATAGCCGTAACTCATGCCCTTTGTTTTCTAATGATCCCAACAAGAAATAAGGGCGGTTTTTCTTTTCTGTGTTGTTGAAAGCACCAAGAAGACCCTGTCCCATCTGTCTAGCTGTTCACCCTGTTTTTGTTTTTTTTTCCCAGACAATCCACGTTGCTATTGTCTGTGCCGGATATAATGCCAGCCGGGATGTTGTCACCTTGGTCAAGTCTGTCCTGTTTCACAGGTAAGCACCGACTATTGTAACTCTGCTGACTTGCGCATGTGACTGCCTGCTTGCGTGTTTCCATGGGGAAGGGTTAAACAAGAGCACCATTCTCATCAATCATTTAAGCTGCCACGGAAATGTCGTTTTTGTTGAAACCTTGGGGAGATTATTGTGTTAATGTTTAGTATCAGTGATTAGGTGCTGTCTTGCAATGTTTAGAATTGCAGCTCTTAGATCTGAAGGGACCTTCAAAGACACCCCAAATTTGATGCTTCAGTTTCTTCCTCGGCTTCCCTTGCCTGACGTGCACGAGACCTCTCTGTCTACACATCCCTGTTGACGGGTTAGGTGCTGGACCGAATTATGTCCCTCGTAAACTTCACTTGTTGGAATCCTAACTCTCAGTACCTCAGAATGTGATTGAATTTTTAGATAGGGTCTTTAAAGAGGTACTTCAATTAAAATGAGGTCAGTTGTGTGGGCCCTGTTCCAGTATGACTGGTGTCCATGTAAGAGATTAGGACATAGACTCTCACAGAGGGAAGACCGTGTGAAGACACAGGGAGAAGACGGCCGTCCACAAGCCAAGAGAAGAGGCCTCAAAAGAAACCAACTCTGCTGACACCTTGATCTTAGACTTCCAGCCTCCAGAATTGTGAAAAATAGATTTCTGTTGTTTAAGCCGCTTAGTCTGTGTTATTTTATATCCAGTCTGTGTTCTTTTGTTAGGCAGCCGTAGCCAGCTTCTCCAGGGTGCTTACAGTATTCCAGTGTAGCCTGTCCCACCTCTGTTGTTTTTGACCATTAGAAAGTCCCGCTTTATAGGAAACTGAACTTTTCCAGCCTGTAGTAGATCCCCATGGAACCAGTCGTACAAAGAATAGATTGCTCTTCTGCTCGAAGGTGATACTACCTATTCTGAATTATCATTTTCCCCTATTACATTCTGGGCGTTTGCTTCTACTTTTTCGTGGGACTTTCCCTCTGTGCCCTCACTATTTTGATAGATATTTTGGCATTGTTAGGGTACATCCAGACTTAAACCTCCAGTTCCAGGCAGTATCCTTTGGCTGTGTTCAAAATTTCTTATACCAAGAGTTCGGTGGATGAACCTTACCCACAGCCATAGCCAGTGGTATGGAAATGTATCAGATGACCACGTCAAGATGCAGAAATTTCTCGGCAGGAGGAACAGTGATGTGAAACTCTGAGTTCAACGGAACAGGGATCAGTGTAAAGTTTCATACTTGAGTCCAACTGTCAATGGTGTCAACAAAGGTGGGAGAAATGGTGGACACCCAGGACCTGCCAACTCTGGAAGAAACATGGGTTCATCTTTGGTTCAGTCCCCTGACCAGCCCGTCTGCCGTCAGTGCCTCAAGGTTCTTTCTGGAACATATTTTTTGGTCCCACCCTTTCCTCTTCATCCCCACTGTGACTGACATCCTAGTCTCCCCGCTGTACCTGCCCTTCCCGCCTCCCTAAGTCCATCCTCTCGAATGCCAGAATGATATTGCAGACAGGCAAATCTGATTTCTTAAAATCTTTCATTGTCTTCTCCTTGTCGAGGGGAGAGAATTGAATCTCGTTACCATCTGGGATCTAATGTCTTTTTCGGCAGTGTTTTCTCTCTCCTCCCCTTGCCGATACTTCGTGCTCCGACCTGCGTGTAGCCCCCTACCCTCTCCAGGGTGTGTCCCGCCTGTTCCTTGTCTTCATGCTGCTCTATCTGCCCAGCCCACTTCTCCCTCTTTTTTCCCCTTCCCTTTCCCAATTCGGCAAACTCCCTGCATCCTTTAAGACTTTGCATAGGCATTATTTCTAATGGGAAGCCTACCTGTACCTGTCAGTCTGGGTTGGGGCTTCCCTTTTGCCAGCCCATAATACCCTGTGCATCTTTCTATCATTATATTTCTTACATTGTATTTCGTTTATCTATTCATATTCTCCGTAGTAGAATGTGGAACTTCTGAGGGCAGAAACCATGCCTTATTTTTCTGTAGTCCCCAGTATCTTAATATTTAACATGTATCATATACTCAATAAATGTTTACTTATTTAACAAATGAATCCAGGAGGCTTCATTAAAAATAATCTAAAGATATAATTATTCAACCAGTTAACTAATATAGCTAGCTCAGACCTAGTTCAGTTTCACATTCATGGTCATTATATTGCTATCACTGAGTGATTTTTCGGTGGGTCATTTTAATTATTTGGACTTTAGTTAGTCTTTATATCAGTTAGCTTTTTTCTGCACACCAATTAATTCACCCCCTTGAAACTTACGTGATTGAAAACAACATTTATCAACTTGGCTTTTTGTACTGAACTCACGTGGGTTCTTTTGCTGGACCCCTCATGTGCCTGCCGTTAGCTAGCGGGTTTGCAAAACCTCAGAGTCACTCCTTTTTTTGGGAGTGGGGAAAGGGATTGGGAGAAGCGAGCAACCACTATTCATAAGACTGTCGGGAACAGAGCTCTCGGTTCCTCCTTGTGGACCTCAGCTCCTCCAGTTGGCTTGTGATTTCCGTTTCACATCTCAGGAAGAAATGAGGGTGCTAAATAAAGACCCACCATGTGGGCTCTGCCCCACGTCTTCCGACTTGAGGGAGGTGCCCTCTCCACAACACCGTGGCTCCTGGGCCATTTCTGATATTCCTCGTGGATCTGCAGCCTTCATCTGCCACTTGAAACCCAGGCATTTCGTCAGCTAAGCATTGAATTAGACGAGCGGGTCTCAGTCTTTTATGTATTTATTCTTCATCTCTCCTAAAGAACGCAGGTTCCTCCCCAACTGCAACAAAAGCCCACGTATTAGAGAACAGCATTTGCATGATTATAGATAGTCAATTATGCTATTTCTCAATTATGGCAAATTTTAAGGTCATAAAGACTTCTGGTGGTGATGTTGGGTGTAAATATTATTGCTGTTGCTTTAGCTACAAAACAAAAAATTCCAGTAGTTGTTGAAATTGTAAAAATCCTGTTGAGTATAAACTTTTACTCCTACAGTAACTGTGCCGCACAAAGATGTTAAATTTAAAAATAGCAGTAGCTTTATTATCAGCTGCCAATGACATGCCGCACTTTCATGGAGGCATGGGGGTTTGAAAAGAAAGCAGATGCTTAGTATGTGTCCTGAAAATTCTGCACCCCACGTCAGTGACTCCTTGATCTTTTGAGACCAAATAACCACTTATGTCCCTCCCATCTGTGAAACTCTACAAATGAGAGGGATTCTGTGAACTGATATGATGGTGATAATGAGTTGAGATAGCAAGACAATAGGACTTTTGAAAGATTTTCAGCTCAGAAAGTCCAGCTATAAATAGCTTCATTGCTTCCAAAGCAGTTAGGGAGATTAACAAACACGTGGTTATAAAATACTTCAATAAATGAAGTACCTTCCTAATGTTAATAATAATATATTAATAGTGGTACAGGATGCTTCTTTTGGCTTTCGCTAGGAATTACAGGAATTAGATTTATTTTCCAGACAAGATTTTCAGCAAATTTTTATTTAAGGCTTGCTTCGTTACATGAAACCAATTTTACTTTTGCGGTGTGCTGAGTGACAGTAGGCACACTATATCTTGAAAGACAGTTCAAGAGTGATATGGGCACTCTGAAAATTGCTATTGACCTTTTGGAAAGAAATGCCATAATGTTATGCCTGAGACTGTGACCCAATGTGATTATGTTAGGGGCTCTGTCTGAAAAGGATAATCCTAACTACAGAAAGGCTTTTACGAAATATTACTTAATATCGTCAAAATTCGAATAACACTTCAAAACAATAAGATTAAATTGATGAACATCCTCTTATAGTAAACCATGTTCTTGGTTTATTTTTAAAAGTGGGTGACAACAGAATTCAAAAACATATGCATAATATCATTCCACTATATAAACACATACACGTGCATACAGATATACACATACATGGTCTAAATACAGGAGTGAAAGACTAACAGAAAATACATTCAAAGTGGAATTTTTGCATGTTGTGGTCGGGGTGGTATTGTTTTTGTTTTCCTCGTACATATATTTTTGGTCATCTCATTATGCAAGCTCTATGGTGAAGAAAAAGGCCGATGAGAAAATAAATACAAAATATATGCGAACGAAGACTTATCTAATAGAAAATAGCACAATATGTGTCTTTGTCACCTAGATGGAAAGACGTTTAAAGAAAAATTGAAGGAATGCCTGTGACTTCAATCCCAGTTGCAAATAAACTGGGAAACATAGCTGCTTTTCAAGGAAACTGAGCTATCAATGAGCAGAGAAAGAAAATATTTATTTAGTAGCTTAAGTGTTTACCTCCTGGGCAGGAAGGTGGGCCAGCTTGTAAAAATTTAATGTTTGCTTGCCAGGAAGATCTACTTACTCTCTCACTGGACAGCCCTGTTGGCAGGAAGAAGCTGGGTGATTTCCCTCACTTTGCATATCAAGCAGCAGGCTCTTTTTTGGTGGGGAGGGGGAGTTAACTTCACTTGTACCCCGAAGACCATGGAGGATAAAACAGCATATTTCTGACCAGTATCTGCCTGTAATTGTCTTATTGCTTATTCAGGCTTATTATAGAAGCAGTTTCCAGATTGTGAAGGGAAGAATCTAGGATTTGAATTAAAAAAAAGAAACAGAACTAGGTTATGATTTTGGTCTTGCCATCTATAAAGTGGGTGACCCAAGCCAAGTGACTGTACTTTCTGGAGCTTTGGCTTGGTCCCCAGCCTGTCATAGAACCTTCTTTTGAATATCAAAAGAGATGATCTGTTTGAAACGAGTCTGCCTTTTATTTAAGAAACAAGAATGGAGTTCTCTGCATCAGGCTCTGTTCTAAGTGGTTTTTAGATACAAATGCATTTCGTGCTCATATGCCTTCTTGAGGTGGGTACTGTTTGTTATCCCCATTTTACAGATGATGGAACTGAGGATCGAGATGTTATGTCAAGGGTGAAGGTCACGTAGAGAGGATGAGCAGGGCGGGGTTTGAACCCAATCAGTCCAGCTTCAGCGTCTGAGCTCTGAACCAGAAAAATAAAAGTTACCATGTTCAGTATCATTATTCTTTTACTTTTATTTAATCATTTGGGGGGACCATGTAGACATTGTTATCATTATCGTGAATCTCCATAATCTTCACCCTCCCAGGTATATGTTTTTGGAGGGCTGAGTATGAAATAAATGGAGGTTTTAAAGGCCTGGCCATTAGTGTTGTAGTAAAAGACTTAAGAAAATAGCATGGAAGAAAGAAAAGAAATAAAGAAAATGGTAGCCACATGAGGGGATGAACATGTTGATTAGCTTGATTATGGTGACTCTTTCAAAATGTATACATACATAAAAACATCACCTGAAAGGTTTCGTGAACTACTTAATGTTCATATTAAATATATATGATTTTTATTCACCAATTATACCTCACTAAAACTGAAAAAAAAAAAAAATATATATATATATATATGGGCAGTTAATATCTTTGAACAGTTGAGAGAGCTATGCTATTTGGTCATGGACGTATATATGAAACCAAAGAGAGCTAATTCCTGTAGGTCAGATGCTAAGCATCACGTGAGCTATTATACCTTCACCAGTTACACATGCATTTTACCTTCATCCCAACCTGGGACAGTAGATGCCATTATCCCAGCAAATGGATGGGGAAACTGAGGCTTGGAGAAGTTCAATAGCTTGTTCAGGATCACAGGTGAGTAAGTGTCACTCCTGGGATTCTAGCCTTGACTCTGCAAACCCGAGAATCCGTGCTACTTTTTACTACACCAGATGGCTTTTTGATTTTTCTGGAAAGTTGCTCTGCTCTTCCCACAAGGAGAACTTTTCTGACATGATATCGACTTGTCCTTGAATCTTCCCACATCATCAAGGCCACTCGTCCTCCCTCAAACCGAGAACTCACACTGAAAAACCTTCATTCTGGCTGCTGTGTTTTTCCGTAATGAGTTCTATTAAATCTCTAAGTGTAACAGATTCACTGAGCATTCAAGTTGCTGTCACAGACTCTTTCTGAAATTGCAGTTCCATTCTAAACTTAATAATTAAAGATTATTTCAACTCGGATGTCCCTGTATGTTTTAATACAAACAGACCCCAGATTGCCTTGGAGGGGCTGTGGCACATTCCCGACAAAATAAGAAAGGAAAAGAAGGGAGCAAGCTGAGGTTTAATCATCTTTGCCTCTTTGTATTACCATATTTATTGCATCCCAACCTGGAACAGGGGAGCAGTTAAAGCAGAGGCAGCAGGAGCCTTGCTCATTACAAGCTAAGTCTGCAGGCTCTGCCGAAGATGAGGCATGCGCTTGCTTCCTTTTCTGTTGTAAAAGCCTGGTCTTGTCTATCTGTAGAACAGGCCTGATGCCTGGGGCAGTGTCTCTGTGTTCAAAGCTGGCCAGTATAGGCAGAAATCTTTTCTCTTGGTCTTGCTGCTATCCCCAACCTTTTTGGCACCAGGGACCAGTGTTCCTATGAGAAGCTAATGCTTGATGATCTGAGGTGGAGCTGAGGCAGTGATGCTAGCGCTGGGGAGCGGCTGCAGATACAGATCTTCGCTCACCTGCCCGCCCTTCATTTCTGCTGTGCGGCCGGTTCCTCACTGGCCACGGACCAGTACTGGTCCATAGCCCAGAGTGTTAGGGACCCCTGTCTTATAGCACTGCTCTTAAAATGCATGTGTAACTGGTGACGGGTACAAAAGACTATTTTAGATGTTGTACAGATATAGAAGTAACATCGAATCCTACATTGAGAAAATCCCTTTTTTGATTCTCGTGAATGAGTTCTTATTATCTTTAGACAGTGAAACCCACTTTGGTGTAAATAATGTTCTTAACATTCATCACACTTCTGCTAAAAATCTCTCTGAACAAAAGAGAGCAGGATGGAGACTCATAGCCTTTGGCTGATTTTGGAATTTGCAGGGCCTTATCATTAAAACTATTTCTTACCTTTTTGAGTTAGGAACCAAATACAAAATAAGACTCAGACATCATACGGGCCGAATGAAATATCACCTTTGTTGCTATTAGTCCTGGATTTTGGGGTTCAAATGTGGGCACAAGTGGGCTCTCCTTTTTCGTCCCAATGGATTGGATTTACTTTCTGGTCAGAGGCCGAGCTGGACAATTGCAGGCCTTCGTCACATGGGCAAACCATCTACTGAGCGACACAGATCCCTAAGCAGGAAGCCCAGAACCAGCTGAGCAGACCATGCCACATCCCCTCCTCCAAACTCAGAGTTCGTATGGTCACGCCCTGTCACAGGCAAACGAGTAAGTTTTGGGATGCCATTCACATACCATAAAATTCCCTCTTTAAAAGTGTACGGTTGTTTGGCGTTTAGAATATTCACAGAATTGTGGATCCATCACTACTATCTAATATTAGGCTATTTCATCACCCCAGAAAGAAGGCCCCATACCTGTCAGCAGTCACTCCCCGTTTGCCCCTTCCTCCAAACCCTGGCAGCCACTTATCTACCTTCCGTCTCTATGGATCCGCTTATTCTGGACATGTCCTAGAAATGGAATTATATAACAGAGAGTTTTTTTATAGCTGGCTTTCACCTAGTGTAATATTCTCAGGGTTCATGCATACTCGATGTATGTATCTCTACTTGATTTCTTTTTTAAATTTTATTTATTTATTTGTTTGTTTATTTATTATGGTAACATTGGTTAACGAGATCCAGTAAGTTTCAGGTGTATAGTTCAACAGTAAGGCATATGTATATTACATGGTATGTTCACCACCCATAGTTAGATTTCTTTCTGTCACCACATATTTGACCCTTTTCCCTCATCTACCTCTCCCCTCCCCCTCCCCCTTGAATTTCTTCTTTGATGCATGTATTGGTACTTCTTTTCGTTGCCCAATCATATTGCATTCCGTGGGTGTGCTGCATTTTGTTTATCCATTGATCAGTTGGCGGCCGTTTGGGTTGTTTGAGTCTTGAATAATACCACTCTACCGGTTTGTGCATAAGGTTTTGTGTGGACATGTCTTCACACATTTTTTGTATACAACTAGGAGTGGAAGTGATGAATAATTCAACAATAGTAACTGTATGCTTAATTTTGGGGGGGGAACTGCCAAACTATTTTCCAAACTATCTACAGTTATTTTACAATTTCACACGCAACACGAGGATTCCAGTATCTCTACATCCTCACCAACACTTGTTCCTGTCTTTTCTTACTTTAGTCATTTTCGTGGGTGTGAAGTCATGTCTCATGGTTTTGATTGGCATTTCCTAGTGACCGCTGATGTTGAGCAGCTTTTGTCATGCTTACTGGCCATTTGTATATCTTCTTGGAGAAATGACTATTCAAATTGTTGCTTAATTTCTGATCTACTTACTTGGCTTTGTATTGTTTGAGTTTATAATGGTCACAAGTCCCTTATTAGATACATACTTTGCAGATATTTTCTCCCATTCTAGGATTATCTTTCTCAGTTACTTGATGGTGTTCTTTGAGGTGTAAAAGCTTTTAATTATGTTGAAGATCAGTTTATTTGTATTGTTGTTGTTTGTGCTTTAGATGCCATATCTAGGAAACCATCGCTTAATCCAATGTTAAAAGTTCTACTCCTACATTTTCTTCTAAGTGCCCCTACACCTAACTTCTAGATATTTGTGTCAGACTGTGAGGGCATTTGGATCTCTTGGTAATTATTCATTTGTCCACTTATTTTTTCTTTCAATGAACAATTATTGGATGTTTATATCTACAAGGAACTATTAAAATCCAGGGATAAGAGTTTGTTAGCAAAATGCAGCTCCTGGTGTCAAGACTACCTAGCAGGGAACAGAGACGTGAATAGTCATTAGATCATTGCAGAAATCTAAGTTTTGAGGCTCGAATTCGGTGAGAGATGCTAAGGAGGCACCTGACCCAGTGGATTGACTTCTTCAGAGCCCTAGGGTGTAAATAGAGAACAGCGTGCTAGAAGCAGTTAGCAAGGCAGCAATGTGTAGGTTGTCCAGGAAGAGACCAGAGCATGAACACAAACCCACAGGAGAACTTGGCTGCTCTCTAGAAGTGATGTGGGCACTTTCTAAGCACTGGGGTTGTAGAGGAAACAAGAGAATAGATGATCTGTGAAACCAGAGAAACTACCCCAGACATTTTAGTGGAGAGCAGGAGATAGACCTGCAGGTGAGTATGGAGATTTCTAATACTAATGACTCTTAGGAAGAAGCCAAGTGGAGTGATGGGAGAGGAAGAGGGGCACTGGGGATGGAGTGGCCATGGAGGGCCTCCCTGAGGACGTGGCACTTGACTTTATTTCTTAAGGAAGAGCAGTAGCTGGTCATTTGCCGGCCTGGGGAGGAGAATGGTTGGAGTGCAGGGTTCAAGGAGGGAGTGGGAAGATATGAGCCTGGAGAGGTAGACAGGGTGAAATCATCTAGGGTCTTGTTAGTTCCATGTGGGGCGCTGGACTTTATACATTGTGAGCCGAGCAGAGGATTGTAGGATTATTTTATAGAGAGCACAGGACTTATAGGATGGGAGACTCGAGGGGATCAGGCTCAGAGACAGGGAAAGAAAAGGTGAATATATTCATGAGATATCACTGAAGATCAAATAGGGTGATAACTAACATTTATTAAGTCCTTACTGCCTGCAAGTCACCATTCTGAGTGCTTCATATACTTTAATTCAATCCAACAATCACTACGAGTTAGGAGCTATTTTTATGAATCCCGTTTTATAGATTCGGAAACTGAGATAGAGATTAAGAAGCTTGCTCAAGATCACATCGTTCGTTCGTGATAGAACCAAGATAAGAAGAAACCAGACGGTTTGGCTTCAGAGACCTGGCTTCTGACCACTAGGCTAAGCTGCCGCTACGGACTTGGAAGTGACCGGGTGTGTGGGACATGGTCAGGGATGCTCTTGTTTTGGGCTTGTGAGATGGGGTGAATGGTACACCTCCGACCCAGGCAAGGAATTCATGAGTATGGATATATGTGAGGAAACAAAAGAAGACAAAATGAGCTTCTACGTAATATGTCAGGCATTGTTCTGGCAGCCAGGGCACACCAGTGAGTGACAGACCCAAGTCTCTGTGCCCACGGAGCTCACATTCTTAAGGAGAGACAGATACTAAACAAACACTCCACAAATAATTAGTAACCTGGTGTGTTAGGGGGCTTCTATTTAGGGATGTCTTGTCTCTAAGGGGCCTGTGGGATCTGAAGGTAGGACCATTTGATTGGCAGTTGGACTTACACATTAAAACTCAAGGGAAACGTTCTGGTTTCCATGGAGACGCCAAGGAAAGTGGTCTGGGCATTGTTTTCGGTGCTTTCCCCATGGTCACTGCAAGGTGCAGGAGACAGACCCACGTTCTCGTGATGGTACCTAAGGCAGAGCCTTAGCAGAGCCCCTCCAGGCATCCCAGCCCACGAGAACGAGACCCCAGCCTCTGTGGGTCAGCCTGCAGTTGGTTGCTGAGTCAGTGTCAGCAAACTTCCAAGGCCTCGGTGGTCACCTGGCCTGGAGTCCCCATGTGTCCCCTGACGAAGCATTTACATAATCTTCTAATAAGGGGAGCTAATGAGGCACACTGACGCCTCTGGCAGTGCAAACACCTAGTTTTGCCCTAAGGATGAGCTAAGTGTCTTTCTGGATTTACTCTCCCATCTGGAGAGATACTTTAAATAGAAGATCATGGGAGGGGAGAGCCTCATAGGAATGCTTGCAGAGTCCTCTTCCTCCACACTGGTGTGTCTTCTGCTCTGTTACCAGATTAACCTCCCTAATTACAAGGTTTGGTCTCCCAAACCTTGTCTGGCTCTTTCTCTTAGAGAATGAAATTCACAGTTCTTAGGAAGCCACACACTCTGGCCGAGCCATCAAGACTGTCTCTCTTTTCCTTTTTCTCCTCCCTATTCCGTGCATGCAGTAGGTGTCCACTAAGTGTCTTCGTATGACCCATTCAGATGAGACTGTCCCTTCACAGACATGCTGTGTACTTTCCTGTCTCTGGTTTTCTTTCTTTTTTTTTTTCTTTTTTCCCTTATGCTATTGTATCCTACAGAATGCCTTTCTCCATCCTCCCTCTTTTCCCATCCAGAGGTCCAGTTTAATTGTTACATAGTCCAAGGAAACTTCCTAGAATCCAACCTCACACCCCTGTAGCTCTTGTGCTCCTTACAGAGACATTCTGTACGGTAGTCCAACTCTAGGGGTACCCTTCCCTATTGTCTATATCAGTGTATTCCCATGGCTCCGTGGGACGTGTGCCATTCCTAAACTTTGCAGTTGTGTGCAGCAGCCCAGCGTTATGGCACACCCGTGTTCTAACGCTTGTGTAGTTGCATTGTCTTTCTCCATCTCTGCCAGAATCATAGTGGCCTGAGAGTGGACTCTGAGCCCATTCCTTGCCTAAAGCCCTGTTGTGCCTTATATGTGTTTGCTGCCTGGATAGCTCTTCGTTGGATGTTTAATCATTCAACTCATTTTTTTTTTTTTTGATCTATAGATGGAGGAACTAACTCAAATACTTTATTTGAAATGTGATGCAGAAGGGTAGGTAGAAGAACAGTTTCATAAATTAATGATGCTAATAGTCTTAATCCATTGTCATAATCCATTGGGGCTGCTGTAACGAAAATACCACAGACTGGGTGACTTGTAAGCCACGGAAATTTATTTCTCACAGTTCTGGAGTCTGGGAAGCCAAAGATCATGGCACCAGCATGGTCTGGTTCTTGGGATGGGGGTTGGGGGCTGCTTCCTGGTAGACTGCCGACTTCTGTCTGTGCCCTCACATGGTGGAGGAGTGACGGATCTCTGGAGCCTCTTTGACAAGGGCACGAATACATTTCAGGAGGACTCTGAGCTCATGACCTGATTACCTCCCCAAACCCCACCTCATGATGCCATCACCTTAGGGGTTAGCAGTCAACTCCAAATGGTGTGGGGAGTCACAAACATTTAGACCATACTAGTAGTTAACACACATTGAAATCTTACGATTGCAGGAAGCAGATATAAGTAGCTTGATCTGTTTGGGATTATTACTCCATGTCTAAAATCATGCTACCTGTCTAGTTATGATAAAAATGCAAGTTGGCAATTACACAGGCTTACCTTTATTCATCCTTGATTCATAAGACTCTGTCGTGGCTCGTGTGGGAGAAGGGAGGGAGAGGGCTGAATGGACCACCTGTCTTCCCAGTGACTTGGACTAGCTGCCTCTGACTAAGCCTTCAGATAAGTCGCTGGCCAATCAACAAACACACCGTCACCCCCGCAGGCCACCAATCGTCACTCAGTCTGATTGGCAGCTTCTTCTAAGGCTTCCAGGGAAGCTCCAGGAAAGGCATGCTCTCGCGCCCTGGGTAGAGATGGTTTAGTGGAGGAATTTGCAGTGTTCAGGCAATGGTCCCGTGGAGAAATGCTGCAGTGCTAATTGCTTCTTCGATTCATTTTTTTTCCGTTTATTACCCTTGTGCACCTGTTATGTGTATGGCAAGTTGGCCTAATAAATTTCTTCAGGTCTAGGCTCATTCACCCAGCTCCACCTGGCTTTGCCACCGTTGCTTTAAACTTGGTACACACCCAATCCTCAAATCATCTTCCTCCCACCTGTCTTTTTTCTCGAATCCCCTGTTCTGGAGACACCACCACCAGCCCAGGACTCTCAATGTCACCTTCAGCTTCTTCCTGTCCATTTTCCCCTTATATCTATGATCTCATCTCCTGAAATCCCTCCAGATCAAGTTCCTTGTTGCTATTCCTTGGACTGTTTTAAGCAGCTCCTAATTTCACATCCGCCTAGTCTTAATCTCTTACATGATTTGTCCACCTATATTCCTCTTATCTGTCTGCTAATCATCACCCATTCCCTCCATTCAGTTCATTTGTTAAACTCCTGCTACATTCCAGACACCGGGCTAGATCATAGGGCCGTCCACTTGAACATAACCAGCATGATCCTTGACCTCCCTGGGCTCACAGTCAAGTGGGGATGTAGACAAACAGGTGATTGCTGCCTTAGGAAGGGCCCTGACCTAGTCATGGGTAGTCAGGGAAGGATTCTAGGAGCAAACGATGGCAGACCTCAGAACCAAAGACTGGGAAAGAGGTCATCAAACGCTGAACGGGGAAAGTGAAGGGTGAGCGAGGAGGGAGCTGAGGTAAGACTGTGACCTCCGCGAGAGCAGGGATGATATGTCTTTAGTCACCACGTTCCCATTATCCAGCTCCTAGCAGATTGTATGTACTCAGTACGTATTTATCGAATGAGCAAATGCAAGAGAGTGTTTACAGAGCAAACCGAACATGCAAAGGCCCAGGTAGAGAGAGAGCATGGGGGCGCGGGAAAACGCGCGGCAGTCTGTCTGTCTGGGACAAAGAACACGGAGAGACCGCACAGGAGGCTGCGAGCTCAGAGGCAGGTTGTGTTGCTCCCACATCCCACAAAGATGATGAAGTCCAGACTGTTTAACTGGGCATTCACTGCACTGCTTCCTGTGGACTCTCCTCTCTCTCCTTCTCTGCTCTAACCGTAGAGTCCCTGCTGACCACTTCCTCTCCCCACACACTCCAGCGCGGCCTGCGCTCCGGCATAGTTTCCTGTGGTCCTCCTCACCGTGTCCTCGATCGCTTCACTTCCTGTAATGTCATTTATCCTTTAGGGCACCACTTCCCTCTGACCCAAGCAGAATTAGCCCTTCTTTTTCTTGACTCCCATAGAACTTTGTGTTCTTTGTAGTCGTCATCACATTATCACGTTCTGTCTCATGTTTATAGTATTTAATTGCGGACCTCCTGCCTCTCTAAATAAGATAAGCTCCTTGAAGTCAGAGGCACCAGGTCGTTCTCATCTTTAGATGTCCAAAAGGCGTGCATTTGTAGTATTATAATTTATGTCTTATTTTCACTAGCACAGTAGTATTTATGACAGTAGTTCTTCTGAAGTGAACTATCGCTTTGTGCCTGGTAGCCTCTCAAGAAGGCATATCTGCTCTTTATTAATAGCCTAACTTTGTCTGTTATTGATATGCATTATATATGACACTTATTGTATTTAATCAACACAGTAGCCTGATGAGGGTTTTGTTTTTTTTTTTTCCAACATGTTACAGAACGAAGTGGCAGCAGTGCAGTGGTATATGTGATACACTCAAGGTCTCCACTAATAAATGACAGCTCAGGGATTTGAACCCATTTCCATTTGAATCTAGAAGCTTTGCCCCCGTGTGATGCTGGTTTGTCCACTGGGCGCTGCCTCAGTAAGAGCTAGTTGACTGAGGTGGAATGAATAAAAGCCGTAGAAATATTAAAAGTGAGGGTCAACTGATACTCAGTGGCGGGAGCCCCAGAGGGACTCCATCTTGGATGGCTGGTTTTTGAGGGAACAAGCAGAAAAAAGGACTTAGTGCTGTGGGCGGAGTGTCCCGCGAGCTCCAGACAGCCAGTCCAAAGACTCGAGCTTCTATCGATGTGCTTCTGCACGACCGCCGATGTTTCTAGGTGGTAGAAATAAAGGGTTGGTCAAATCGTTAGACGTGCTCTACTCAAGAGTTTTGAAAACGTAGATGTTGTACTAACAGCTATGGTGGTTGGCTTGACGTGAGTGTCACCGGCGATCTTGCCCTCTCTGGTCCTTGTTTGTCTCCTCTGTGCGATGCCGAGGTGAGGTGAGGTGTCGTCGCTCCTTTTTGGCGCCACCAGCCTCCCCAGTGAGCACCGCTTTGGTAACAGGTCCGATCTACTTTCATCACGGCTGTTGGAAGCTGCCCACACGTCACTCATCGGTAACAGTGTGTTATTGCGGCCGGAACTCCGAAGCCTTCGTTCTCCCTCCTGACGCTGCTTCCTCTCACTTCCCGCAGGCGGAACCCTCTGCACTTCCACCTGATCGCCGACTCCATCGCAGAGCAGATCCTGGCAACTCTCTTCCAGACCTGGATGGTGCCTGCCGTGCGCGTCGACTTCTACAACGCGGATGAGCTCAAGGTACTGTGCGGGCGGTGGGAAGGGGCCGGTGCCCGCCTGGGTCCCTCAGGCTGGAAGCTTTTCTCGTTCGCGGTTTAGTAGACCTCAGACAGGGCAGACAAATCAGCTCCCAGCTGGCAATGCCCAGAGTATAATCGAGGCGGTCCGCCATCCGAATCTGACTTTGTTATCGAAAGCGTTCAAGTGACCAGTTCTTTCGCATGGAATTTACGACAGTCTGTGCAGTTCTGGCTACCAAGGCTTTATGCAGCGTCTGGAGGCCATTGGCCTGGTACTTGCCCGAAAGAGATCTGTGATACTGTGATCTAGAGACTTTTGTTACCCCCGTGAGGTAAATACCCCATGAGTCCAATGGACTTAGAAAGAATTCATGTATTGCCATTTACTGGTCATAAGACACAGTAAATAACTTAAACCTTTGCTGGGTCTGTGTTCTCACCAGTAGAAAGGTGATCATAATGCCAAACTCATGAGGTACTTAAGAGGCTCAGATGAGATAATCTATGTGAATGTGTTTTAAAAGGCTCTGCTGAATAAATAATGATTTTGTTGGGCCAGAGGATTTTAACCAAAAGAGATCCAATTGGTCCTGTCACTCCCTTGCTTAAAATCTTTCTGTCGTGCCACTTTGCTCGTATCAATGTCGAGAGTCACAGTCCGATCGAGAGGTCCTGCACGTTATGGCTCTCGACTCTCTCGTCATTCCTGCACACTCACTGTTACTTATCTCTGAGAAACCCCGTCCAGTGCGCTCTGCCCTCTCCCCTGCGCCTGAGCATTTGCTCCTGCTTCTCCTTCCGCCCGAAATGCCCTGTCGCCTGCCTTGTCACAACTCCTCCTCGCCCTTCAGAACTCAGCTGCACCGCCAGCTCATCTAACAACCTTTCCTGGTTTTTCCAGGAAAGAGGAAGACGTTTTCTATTCACTCATCTGTCTACTGCTTTATTTGAGAACCGTCTTAATGAGGAGAGGGGCGGGGGCACGTGTTACCCTTTTCTGTGTGTCTGGTGCATAATTGGTACCCCGTAATGCTTGTGGATTTAACAAATTGCTGTTATTAGAAGAACATGTAACTTTTACTAAAATATGTGATGCTCCATCTCCAATCACCTTGGGAAGGACCGAACACCTAGGCATGAGGCCGATGCTAGCAAATTGCTTGTTCCAAACCTCGTAAAGCTATTATCTTTTCATTTCAGAGCCATAACATTTTAAATAGATCACAGAGATGCTGGCCAGAGTTTCTGATTTCCCCATATTTCAGGCTCCGAGGTTGATGGAGACGTTCAGAATTTCGCATTTGGGGATCGTCGTGGTAATTGGTGTGCCATTCCAATCTATTCTGAGCTAAAATTGATTAACACTCTTAAAAAGGGAAAAACAAAATTTAGCAAATTGCTGCACTAATTAAGGTGAAAGCAAGCCACTCTGTCTCCCAGGGTCTTAGCGCCAACACTGTGGGGAGACACAACGGGTGGGGAGGAGCAGCAGCTGGCGCAGGAGGATGCTTCTGCCTCCTCCTCCGTTGTTCTCCTTCCTTTTGGCAATCCTGCCTCGTGTCTTTTGCAAGCCCGTACCCTCCACTGTTTAAGACAACACAAAGTGGTAGGAAAAAAAAAAAAAAAAAACCCTCGGCGTTTGTATCCTGGCCCGCCACTAAAGAACTGTCTGATTTGAGTTCTGAGTCCCGGCTCGATCAGGTGTCAGCTGGGTGGGACGGTGAGTGCCAGCTGCCGAGGAAGGGACCCGATGCCTGACAAGGGAACTCACGGGAAAGCCCGGCAGTGCCTGAAAGGTAGCAGGGTCTTGAAACTGTGCCACTCCCGTTGGTAGCCAAAGCAGCGTAGGATTGAAATGGCCTTGATTGTGTGGCCTGTTACAGAATCAATCCATGGACAGACAGTTGGGAAGCTAAAGATTTCAGCCAAGTGCTGAAATCTGCTCCTGGGGCCCCCAAGAGGTCTTGGAGGAAGGAGGAATGAGAAGGGACAAGACCGTGTTCTGTTCTGACTCTCTCGTGCCCCCTTGAAAGCAGGTGGACCTGCTGCTCATTATTTCACATACTTCCTTTTTATCTGTTCGAATCGAAGGCTCTGTGGCTTAAGAAATAAGAGCTTTAAAAAAAATACAACCTGGTGTGTGTTCTAAAGGATACTGTCTCCAGTTTTCTGTCCTCTAGCCTGATTTCTGCTGACTACACCATGCACGGTTCTCAACACCTGCATTTTATTTCCCTAAGCTAAATGCCTATTCCCCACACACACCGCCCCCCCCCCATCTCCATCTAGAAGTTCTAATTCCATGAGGCTATTGCTCTTAGAATCCAGTAAGGAAAGAGGATGAAGGCATTTTGTAAAACATAATTTTTCCATAATTGATCATAACAGTAGTAATAATGTATACATAATCCTCGACAAATCCAAAACCATGATATGTCCACTCCCCCCAGCCTGAGCCATTCCTGGCTCCTGGCACTGCCATCTGTCTACTTAGCTGCTCATCCAGAACCAAGAGTTCGTCTTTGATGGGTCCCTTTCCCCGACCCCACATCTGACCATTCCACACCCTGGCTCGTCTCCACCCCTGCTGCGCGCATCCTAGTCTAAGCATTGCGATCGTTCCCCAGCCCAACAGCAGTCTCTTCTGTGCTGCTCTCTTCTCCTCCCCCGAATCTATTCTCCATCAGTAGCGTGAGTCAGCTTTCCCAAGAGCAAATCCGACCGACACCATCCCGTTCGCTCCGCGTAAAACCTTCAGTGGTCCTTAACCGAGTCACATCCGCCTGGAGTCTGGCTCCTTCCAGCTTTATCTCGCACCCCTGGCACCATCACTCACTCCCAGATCTTCATCTTTGCTCTGCCCCTTCCCTCCCACCAGCGGCCTTGGCCCAGCGCATTCTGTTAACCTCTGTTTCCTCTCCTGCCTTCTCCCCCTCATTGCTTAATAAATTCCAAGTTCTTTTGCTTAAGCTGCATTTCCATGGAATACCTCGTTTTATTGCATCTCGCTTTATTGTGCTTCGCAGATGTTGCGTTTTTTTGTTTGTTTGTTTGTTCGTTTTTTTTTTTTTTTTTCATGAACAAAGGCGAGGCCCTCCACCAACAATAGGATTACAACTCGCTTTATTGTGACACTCACTTTATTGCAGTGGTCTGAAACCAAACCCGCAGCTACCTCTGAGGTGTGCCGCGTGCTCGGGGAAACCTCCCTGCCCATCGGGGTGTCTTTGTGATCTGTTCCCACAGGATCACATGCACTTCTTTAGGAAAGACACTGCAGAGTGTAACCTTCCACACCTTTGCGTGACGAGCTGGTGAATGTCTGTCCCTCTCCTATGCGGGGAGCTCCAGAAGGGCCGGCATCATGTCTGTCTTTCGTCACTCTGGTATCCTTACCCCTGATGTGATGCTCGGCTTATGAAAATGTTTGCTAAATGAACAATACCCAATAAACTCAGAGCTGATAAAGTCACCAGAAAGGGGTTTCTTTATCACTGTCCGGGCTCGCCACACTCCTGAGGCCTGTCGTGCTGGTGACCCTGCAGTGGCATAAATAAGGCAGCTTCCTCTGTATCACCCACCTAAAGTCCCCAGAGCAGACCTGGGACAGGCGAGCATCTTTCCACAACAGGTTCTCACGCCATAAAAGTCACACATTAAAACCCCGTCCATTCGCTGACATCGGAGGAAGGAGGACAGGAGAGGAGTGGACAGGCGCTGTGTTTGCAGCTGCTTCCACGAAGCATGTCAGTCGGTGGCCTTTGCAGACACGCACGACAGCCTCCCCCAACATGGCTCCGAGAAATCGCTTTGTACAGCCGTTGGGAAAGGCTTTTCTCACAAATACTCCTATGGGCCCTTTCTTTGTATCCCTTCCTGCTGGAGGATGGCGTGATAGGGAAAAGGAAATTCACGAGGGATTGGTGCCTGATTAAAAAACGAACGGCGGGAAGTTCGTGGTGGACTGTGCACGACTCGCCTCCATGATGACCAGTTAGCGTGGATTTGCAAATAATGATCGCTCGGCCCACGTGTCTGTGGCCTGTGACATGCTCGTTGGTCTTCCGCGGGTTTACACGGCTCATTCATTTCCAGCCTCCACTCCAGACATGCGGCTCCGGCCATCAGAGGAGGAGCGGGAAGAAAAGGGGAATGGATTTTTCTAGAGAGCTTTGAAGGTGGTCGCACGCTGTCTCTCGCTTCTCACGACACCCGTGCGGGGTGGAGAGAGACGTTTTATTACCGCCATCTCACAGATAATTTATAAATGGAAGTGCAGAGTCGAAGAGTGTTTGCCGAAGATCAGGCCGCTCATAAAGGCCAAGGCCGAGATTTGACTTTTCCCTTTACAAGTGAAAGGGTGTGAAATACGGGAGTGTGTAATTCAATAGACAAGGATGTGGAAAGGAGGGAGAGACATCGGCTCCGGCCACCCGGAAATACAATTGCCCCTCTTGAGTGGCACTTGAACTCACATTGCCTGTTTTCAGGGACTTTGGAGCCCGTAGCCTTTGGTGTAACATCTCATTTATGGGAGACTTTACGTTTCGAGTGGTTCTCTCATGAAATGTCCACAACAGCTCTGTGGAGCAGGTCCTATGATTATCCCCATTATACAGATAAGGAAACCGAGGACAAGGGAGGCTAAATAACCCAAAACCAACGTACACAGCTAGTGCATAGCAGAGCCAGAAGTATCTGACTTCACAATCCATCCTCTTGCTTCTGTATTTCCTTCTCTGTGGCCTGTTTTTAAGCCAAGATACTGTAACTATGTCTGGACAAGGGTCCTCTATGCTCATGATGCTGTCCTTTGGTTGTTCATGAAGAACAGATGCGTTAGGTATGACCCCTCCATTTAAAGTCTTGCTGGGAATGGAGCTCCCTGCCGGGGACAAAAGTACACCTTCCTAGTGATGCTGCGGAGTTTGGGATGACCCCGTCACTCCTATCCAAGAGTCGTTTTCTAAACGAAACAGTCATTAGTCTGCAAAGTTTGCCTTAAATCAGCAATACATATCTTGCCAGTTTTCAGAGGAGTCCCCGCATGGCCTGTCGGCATTTGATCTGGCCCAGAAAGTCACCCCCATGCCACCACTGGGGCGAGGTTGATCTTGAACTCATGAAGGGAAGTGGCGGGGGCAGGGGCCGTTTCATGATTCTTCTGTCTAGCTGGGAGCCCTAATTTATCTCCTTTTCTCTTATACTTGATGCCTGCTCGTTACCAGCATCAGAAAGATTATGAAGTAGGATTCAGGACTGTGGTTACAAAAAATAATAGTAGTGGTTGACTCTAAAAACTGGCTTCCTACTCGTTCATACTCAGTTGCCTTTATGCTGGTCCCTATGGAGTATTGCAGAGGCTCTTAAGATAAAGTCAGTCTCAGCACCCTGCTGTCCTTAGGGAGGCAAACTTCTGTTGTTCCTCTCCCTAGGGGAGGTGGGTAAACACTCCCTACCGCATCTGTTTCCTGGGAAGATATGTTTTCTGAATGACGGACATACTCTGTTAGGAGAGACTGATGATACCATGAAATCACAGGGTCCCAGGGTTGGAAGGAAGCCCAGGATCATAGCTTTTTTTGGACAAATGCAAACCAGAAGGATTAACCAAGTTGTCCAAGATCTCACAGGTGATTCTTTCCAACACAGTCCTCTTCCCAAAACTGGGTCTGGGTTTGAAGATTGCCAGGCCTAGGGTATTGTTCAAAGGGACCAAACTTGGCAATGGTGGAGCTTCAAGTGCTGTGATCGGATATCCTAGAGGGGGCTGGAGCAGTTTTAGTTAGACTTGGCCTGAAGAGGAAAGACAGGAGACCTGGGACAATTCTCATGGAGGACATGATCTGTCTAAGGTGCCCTGCAGAAAAATGAGAAGTAAAGTATATGCGACCTTCAGAATCGTCTCATGCAGTTTCACTAATAATGTGATAATGCTGATAGTAACACACAGAGCTTAATCGTCTTTCAAAATTGGGAGCTGTAGATCTCCTTTATTGGTGAAGAATAAATGCATTAAATGAGATCTTATAATGAAAAGCACAGCGCTCAATAAATTTTGTTAACTCCCTTCTCCTTTCGTATATTCGAAGAGGGCCATGATTAACCTTTTAAATCTTCTCTTTTCTAAACCCACCATGTCGACTAACATACGTTCTCTTCCCCTCTAACAAAGAAAGAAATATTGACCTCTCATCAGACGGGTACCTTTTGGGTTGTTTTTCTAGAGTAGTTTATTTATTTACGCTCTTGTTCCTTCTTTCCTTTGGGGGTCTCACTCATATTATGCAGGAAGGCTCGCTGAGTTTAAATATTGTGTCCAAGTCTGGAAAAGTTAGCGTTCTCCCATTTTCCTTTGTTTTACTGGCTCCTGGATTATCTGCGTGGTTAATGAACATGAAGCCTGGGTTTTTAAGGTCAGCCCTCACATTAGGCTTTTCTCTTTCGGATAGCAAGGGCAGGATCACAGAATGGACGTGGATAAATGAAATGCATTTGAAAACATCTTTCGGTATTTAGAAGACTGGTCTTTGGCTTTTAAATATTAGACATGGAAAATTGTAGATAACCAACATAAATTATAATCCACATTAGAAAAGAATCTTTCTGTGTCAGTCATACAATTCAATTTATACACCAGCAAATGTTTCTTTATATAACAGAGTGTCCTAATGAATGAGCCCTATCCCCTTTGGAGAGTCATAGCATCTTAATTAGGAAGGAACTTGGCATTCATCCGTTATCACATTTCACTTTGTCCTATAATATTTTATATAAATGGTCATTAATCTTGTGCTTTTGAATACTTCCAGAGATAAGAGATCATTACCTCCCAAAGGACCTTGTTCCATATTTAGAAACTCTATTAGAAATCTTTGTCTTGTGCTGTACTGGAATCTTCATCTTTTGAGTCTCTCCATTGGTGCTGAGCATTAATAAAGACCGAGTCCAAGTGCATTCATCATTGTCTGTTAACTCACTCGTCTTCCCCACGGGTCTGTGTGAACCAGGAGGTCAAGGCCTGTAACTTTTATCTCTGTGCCCAGCTTTCAGGACAAAACCTGCCCGGAAGCGGCCCCCAGCGAGTGCATGAGTTCTAAAATTTGGGGCTCCAGAATGAATCAGTCAGGTGTGTGAAGACCTGGCATATCTACAGAGCCCGCTCCTCATTGTCTCCATCCCCTCAAGCATATCCCGAATGGCAGTTTGGCATTCACAGCCTAGCTATAGACCCTTAGATAGATTTTCTGACACGTTCGGTAATACTTGGTTTCCAAGTTATTACCTTCCTTGAATGCGCTCACTTTTGTCTCCATCTCAGATATATCTACTGTTCTCTGTAATTCTTCAGAATACAAGGGTCGTTCCACATTTACCCAGAAGATAGGCTCCTCCAGAAGCTATAATTGGTCCGAGCTCAGAGACTTAAACGTATTTAAAGTAATTAAGTGTCCCTGGCCCCATATTTTCCCCGTTTTGAGCATCGATCCCTTCCCACTTTCATTGCTGTGGTCTTCTCATCCGTGGTTCATTCACCCTGGTAAAGAAGGAAATGCTTTCATGAACCTCATTTCATTGTGTCCTTTCAAGAATTCCATGCTGTGGAAGCAGCACGTGTTTTCTTTTGTGACGAAGGAATTTGCCAAAGGAACTGGGAGAATGCTGCTAATCAGAGGCAGAAGTGATGCTCAAATCTAGTTCGTCCGGCCTGCAGTGAAGTGTTTGTGCCAGAAGTCTCCCCCTTCCAGAGCCTGAGTTTAAAAACAACTTTAATGATTCAAGAATATGGTTATCATGATGGATTTTGGAATATAAGTTGGACCAAAAAAAAAAAGAAGAAGAAGAAGAAAAAGAAGAAAGACCAGAGGTATTTTATGGAAAATGAGAAAGTAAGGGGGCAAAGCGAACTGTAAATTATGATGAGATTAGGGAATTGTCGCAGTGAATACAGGGGTCTTTGTTCAAATGTTTTGAAAAGGACAAAAGGCTAGATCTGGGGAGTGAAATGTTAGAGCACTGGCATTTTAGATGGGGTACATTTTGGGGGCATATTACCCTGGAAAGGAAGTACTGGGTAAAAAATTAAATTTTAGGGCTCCCGGCACTTCAGGGCAAAGTGTTGGATGGTCCATTCAAAAGATGACATAATCCAAGAAAAATGGTCAAGAGCTAAAAAGAATACATGCAGATCCAAAGGGGCTTCTACAATCTAGGTAAAATCAGTAATAAGTTGTCTACATCACAGTACACCCTAGAAAAATATTTGCATTATAAGGATTAAAAAAATCCTTCCATTAAGAATAATAATAACTCTCATTACTAAGAATTGATTGTGCCAACATAATAGCTTTACATGCATAATCTTATTTTATCCCCACAGTAAGCATCGAGGTGAGTATAATTATTTTCACCCATTTCCATGTGAGGAAATAGAAGCTTATAAAAAAAGACTTGAAATTACTCAGCATTGTGTAACCAAATTACGAATCCAAGTATTCCAACTCTTGATCAGCGCTGTCCAAAAGAAATACAACGATGAATCATATGTGTAATTTTATATTTTCTAGTAGCCACATTTACAAAAGCAAAATGAAACAAATGATTTTAACAATATATTTTATTTAATCCTGTATATCCAAATTATGATCATTCAACATGTGATCAGTATTTTTAAAACTACTGAGATATTTTACGTACTTTTTTTGTACTTAGTTTTTCAAATCTGATGTATATTTTTCACATCTTAATTAGGACAAGCAGTATTCAAGTGCTCAACACATGGTTGGTGGCTGTGGATGAGGAGTGAAACATGCTTTCTAGGGCTACGCTGTAATGTAAGGGCAGGGGGTGGAGAGAAACATACTGTCTTTGAAGGATAGAAATTCTACTTCAGCCTTTTCCACTATAATAGTAAAGGTCCTAATAAAATGTCTGCAGAGTTTTGAGCAAAAAAAGACAGAGAGCCAAGACTACCAGCCAAGTTCTCTCACGTATAAAAACAACCAAAAAGATGATGCGCTATATAAGAGCTCACACAATGTACAGCAGTGTATACTTCTTGAAGAAAGCATCAACAGTCATTTGCCAGCCAGCCATAAAAGGAATCAAAATGAATATTCAGGAATGAAGAGGTCTTGTTCTAAAGAGGCAGGCAGTTTGTAGAAGTTACACTTGATCTGTCAATAATTGTTTTAAGTCAGTTCAAAGCTCGATGTAGATGCCAAAAGTTGCTCTTGAAAACATATACAGATAGCCACAACTGCATTTTAAAGCAGTGTGGGAGGTGCAGGTTGGATTTAAAAGCTATTAAGGTTCTTGTGCTTTGAGGGGTAACTCCAACAAAGGAGTTATTTTTAACTCAGGTGTTATTTTTAACCCTTCACTCTGATCACCAGGGAAAAGGGGAAGCTGTTTCTTCAAAGCTCAAACGTGACCACTGGTAAAGCTATAAATAGAATTAAAACTCAGTTATTGGAGATGATTATTGCAAATGAAACAAAGCCTATAAATTTGGTAGGAAGCAAAGAAGGTGGGAAAGGAAAAAAAAAAAACGGTGCTGGAATATTGGATATCCATGTGGGAAACAAGTGAATTTTGATCCTCACTCTATAGCATATACAAGATTAACTTGAAATCAATCTTACACCTAATATGAAAGCTAAAACTATACAACAGAGGAGAAAGAAAACAGGAGAAAATCTTAGTGGCTTTAGGTTAGGCAAAGATTTTTTTTAAGTAAGACACAAAAAATCACAAACTGAAAAAGAAAAAATATTGATAAATTGGACTTCATCTAAACTGATAGTTTTTGTTCTTCCAAATAAGAACAAAATAATAAGAAAATAAAATGACAAGCCACAGATTGTGAGAAAATATTTGCAAAGCCACATGTCTGATAAAAGATTTGTATCTGGAATATGTAGAAAACTCTTACAGCAGTAAGACAAATGACCCGATTTAAAAATGGCAACATATTTTAAGAGACATCTCATCAAAGAAGACATGGGGATAGCCAGTAAATCCCTGAAAAATGCTCATCATCATTAGTCATCAGGGAAATGCAATTTAAGATCATCATGAGATGCAATGGCTAAGATGAAAAGGGCTGACGATGCAAAGTGTTGGTGAAGATGTGGGACGAGCAGAACTCTCAGACATTGCTGATGGAAGTACAAAATGATACAACTACTTAGGAAAACAGTTTTTCTTAAAAAGTTGAACGTATACTCAAACTATGGTCCGCAACTCCAGTGAGAATTGCGCAGTGAGAATTACACAGTTCTACTAGGTAGTCACCCAAGAGAAATAAAACCATGTGCACACAAACATCTGTTTGTGAACATTCACAGAACTCAAATGTCCATCAACTGGAGATTTGGTAAACGGGAGTGGTGTATATGTTCAATGCAATGTTAGCCGTGAAAAGGAATGAAATGATACTTGCAGCAGTATGAATGAAACTCAAAAGTCGTATGCTAAGTGAAATAAAGCCAGGCACAAATGCCAGCATTTATATGGTTCTATTTACATGAAATTCTTGAAAGCAAGACAGACGTTGCTAGAGGCCAGAGAGTGGTGCAGTGTGGATTGCCTAAAGAGACGAAGGAACTTCGAGGGGTGATTGGGATCGCTTTATAAGATGATGGCTGTGGTGGTTGCAGATTCTAAACATTTGTTGAATCGCACATTGAAAAGGGGTGACTGTAATGCGTGTAAATTTTTCTCAAAGCTGAAAAGTAATGCGTAAGAATATTATGAGGCAAAACCAGGCATCATTTATTTTAATAAACATAAATGCTTAAAATTTTTCTACTATTGGACAAAAACCGATGCTTGATTAAATATAGAAATATCTTAATTGCATGCTTACTATCTTCAAGAATTATAAATTTTAAAGATAAAATTATAAAGTTGAAAGATAAAATTTATATTAGGATGTCTCAAACATATGAAGACAAATATGATATGGAAATGTTAATTTCAGATATAATAAATACAACAAATATACACTATAAATATAAGAACTATATAACAAATAAATGTAAGAAATATATTTAACTAGATAAAATGAATAATTTTGAATTGGCACCACACACCATATGATAACCATAAAAGGATATAATAGCCAATCTATTTCCCAAGTACAGAGCTTTCAATATATAAAGCAAAAACTGATAGAAATATAGGATAGATTGGGAGAGTTTCAGCCACTAAAAAGGCAAATGTTAATGACAAAGGCATTTTAAAAAATATAATCTCTATCAATAGATATCAAGCTTTATATCCATAAAATGGAACAACAGTGGATTTCTAAGTGTTCATGAAAAAATAAATTGGGGGCACAAGAAAACCTCATTAAATTCCAAGCTATAAAAATCATACAGGTCACACTCTTGACCACAATGCAATAAAACCACATATCAGAAACTTTTTAATGGAGATTCAAAATACTTAGATATTAGGGGATTGCTAAATGCTTATTTATTCCAAAAGGAAATAAAAACTGAAATTATAGCCTGTTTTGAAAACAGCAAAAGAGGAACATTTCACACTAAAGTTTATGGAATGTGCCCAAAGCTGTCAGTTGGAAATGTCTTAATAGCCTTCAGTGCCTTCATTATTCAAAAATAAAGATGATGATAAATGAATCTCACATTCCACTGTGTGATTTAAACGAGAACAATGGTGTGGACCTGAGGAAAACAGAAGGGAAATGAAGTTAACAGCACATGTTCATAAAATAAGGGAAAAAACCCAGAAAACTAAAATTTTGAAAGCTGGTTCTTTGTATAAGAGAATGGCAGACGTCTGGCAAGTTTAATAATGAATAATGGAGAAAATGTTAGTAAGCTAATAACAATAAATAAGATGGTATAAAATGATATGCATAGAAAATGGTAACAATAACAATAATAAGCAACGTTTATTTGTTACTTCTCACGTACCAGATACAGTCCTAAGCATTCAGGTGGATTATCTCATTTAATTCTCACGACAACTCCTTAAAATCAGTGCCGTTATGATCCAGTTTTGCAGATGAGGAATCTGAGACTGGAGACTACTTGGCTAAACGTCTTCGTTAGAAAGGCGTGGAAACGGGCACAGAGACCTTCAGCTTGGCTGCGGGTCTGCGTTTAACCCCTACCCACAGCACTGTGAGTCCCATGCTGATTTAGGAAAGCATTGAGGTGCAATCCTGTGTTCGCCTGAAATAATGTTTGCAGACTGCCACACCTCAGAGATTTTGCAGGTTCCATCCCAGACCGTCCCAATAAAGCGAGCCGTAATCTATTTGCTCGTGGAGGGTCTTGCCTTCAGTTTGTAAAACATGCAATATCTACGAAGCTCAATAAAACGAGGCATGCCCGTGTACTACTGCTAATTGCCTGGAGCACTATCATCCCTAATTATTTTTAATCAAATTCTCCTTTTGAAGTTTGTCACATCTGATAGGTAGCTCGAGTTCAGACCATGAACTACTGCATGGTACAACTTCAGGGTATGAATTCTGAAGAGTCTCTTCCCCAAACTGGCCACCCTTCACCATTAAGCTAAAGACCAGTGTGTTTCCTGGCTTTTCTCTTCTGTGTGGTCGAGTTTGTGTGGAGAGTCACCTTTGTGTGGAGAGTACAGGGTTTGGGGTCCTAACTTTATGCAGTGTCTTCTCTTGGACTCCTAATTAAGCTAGGCCATGGGCGCGCTCTCTCCTGCACCCTCCCCCACAGCAATGAGAACAGAAGTTCAAGGGCCCCCTTCTTCAGGGCCATACGTGGGTTCAGGAATTACTTAGACTAATTTTCCAACTTCGATTTGCTTATATTGGTACTTTTGCTTTTATGCCACCTTCAGTTTTATATATAATAAAGTATACAATATATATAATTATATTTAATATACTATATGTATAATACACATTTTAATATATGCTCTGTATTTTCTATACATATTTATATATTATATACAATATGTTATATGTTTATGCATATCTAATATATGCATATCTAATATATAGTATTTAATATTTAATATCATCTATACAATATGCTCTATGTTTTGTGGAGAGTGGTTTTGGGTTATCCAGTTCACACGTTACCTGAAATAGACATCTTCCCCCTCGTCTGTCATTTAGAGTTCACTTTCAAACTTAAGGAAACTGTTCTGGCCCACCATTCTGTCAGTGTCTGGGTTCTCCTGCAACAGGTCGCCATGCTACTCTGTGTTTCCTTCTTGACACTTGTCATCGTAGAGTGATTTGTCAGATCTCTCTGACACCTAAAGTTTGGTTATAAGTCTGACTCACTCACTCCGGTGTGACATCCGCATGAACAGACACCCTCTGCTCTGTCCCACCCCGTCCCTGTTGTAAGCATAGTGCTCGCACGAAATTGACTCCAAATGTTGGAAGAAACCTCGGTAAAGATGCTGGGGCTTTTCCTCCACTCAGCAGGCCAGAGTCTCCAGAACAGTTACTGTTACCTCTGTGAATGCGAAAAGGAAAGAAGGATGTCTTATATTCTAAGTATAAGGAAGAATTGTCAACTTATAAAGAAAGAATGGATTATTCGGGCAAAGACATTGTGAAGATTGAGCATTTGGGAAAAGATCAAATAAGATATCGCCAGATACCAAAAAATAAATAAATTTTTGATTTATTAAAGATGTTTTAAAACAGAAACATTAAACAAAGTTAGAAGAAAAATATGAAAATTTTCATCTAGGGTGGAGGAAAATTTGTATACATCCAAGAGAAATGGAAAAATTGTCAAAGAGAAAACTCAAGTAGATTTGATTAATTGAAATTAAAAAATCAAGGGTAAAATTCTGAATGTCAATAAGCAACTAAAACAAAATTAAATGGCAAGTGGTAAATTGGTAAAATCATATTTGAAAGAGATATAGCATATAACATAAAAAGTACTTACATATCAATAAGAAAAAATAGACCAATGGAAAATGGACAAAGGATAAACATGAAGAAATTCAAAACAGAAGAAAAGCAAATGGTAAAAAAAAAACAAAAAACAATAGAACAACATGACTTACGTATTCAAAGAAATAGGATAAGACTTTTATATCTAAATAGTAAAGGCCTTAAAAATGTATTGCCCTCTATTGGTAAGTAACCACTGGGAACTACTTCATGTAAGTGTTGTAAATGAACATCAGAATAGCCTTTCTGTTAGCCTTATTGTTAAAGATTGTTTAAAAAATCTCGTATGTATCAAGATTCTTAAAAATATATACGAGCTGTATGATGCTGAAATTTTTTTGCTGAGGAACTAGAGATCAAAGGATTTCATCATGGTATTTTTGTTTATTTGTTTTTTACAGTAGCAAAAATTAGACACAATCTAAATTCTAACAGTGGGGAAAAGGTCAACTATGGTACAATCTCACAAACAGATATTTAAAGCTTTTCAAAAGCACTTTTTAAAATAAGATTTTTATTGATTTAATATAAAAGGTAGCTGTTACTTGAATAAACGAAAATGGAAAACACTTTCTATGTATATAGTGTAAAAAAAGATGCAAAACTATTTCCCCCAAATCTAACGGTACCTATATAGTTACATAATTATTTAAAAAGGACAAATGTGTGACAGTAGCTTCCCTCTCGATTCAGGAATTCTAGGGGTTTTTTTTTTCCTTTCCATTATATTTTACAGACTTTCCACAGTAGTACGGTTTTTTAAAAAATGTTTTTCCTTCTCAAGGAAGAAAGGAGGAGAGGAAAAAGAAAATAGTGACCCTAAAGAGATAGGTAACCAGAAGCAACACCTTGTTCTCCCAGCGTGGCAGCCAGCTCTGTGTGCTCCTGGCTGTCAGAGCAGATGGTGTGAATCACGGCTGTCAGGGCTGTTGCCATTTTTACGCGAGGGGCTAGTGGTTGAGAGCTGGTTGGAAAAGCACCCAAGAACTTGCGGCTTTGTGTGTGTTAAGCTTGCCCATCTTTTTTACATAGATCGTATTTGAGGTGTCTTTGTGGGACAGATAAAGGAGCAAAATGGGGAGAGAGAGGTCACTGAGGACTCCATACCCTTTCATGCAGCCCCAGCGAGTAGCCCTTGCATTGTTTGTGTGGTCAGAATAGAATTGGTTCATCTTTTCTTGGACTTAGCATTTTCTACTGTGACAGCTCCCAAGGAGAAGATGCTGAAGTGTTTTCGTTAAAACTAAAGTGTTTGCTTTTGGTGCAAGTAAAACAAACAAACCCAGTAAAGATGACTTGAACAGACTGTTCATTTTTCACACATAGCAAGAAGCCCAAAGGTTGGCAGTTCCATGAGAGATGGTCTACATTTGAGGGGTTACCCTTGGACTCCTCATGGTCACAGTGATCATAGCAAATCCAGTGGTCATCTTCTCACAGGACAGTGAAATGCGGGGAGGGAAAAGCCTTATTCCTCTTTCTCCCCTCTCCCCTCCTCTCTCCCTCTTCCCTTCTCTTCTTCCTTGACCCCCCCCCCATGCCCCGGCTCCTTGGGTGAATCTTCTCCCCCAAATCTCCAAAATCTCCCAGCAGACTTCCCTTCAGGTGCCTTGGCCAAGATCGGGTCATACGCTGGCATCTTGTCTACAGAGGAGATTGGGAACGTGAGAGTCTCTGTGTGTCATGTCTGCCTGTGTCCTGCGTGTGTCTGTGTGCTTGCCGTCTTGACAGTAGAAGATTGGAAGAGCGACTCCAGGCAGCCAGCAGACTCGCACTTCCCTTTGTAGGTTTGTCGTGAGAAGAAAATGCAGAGAGATTTAGGAAGCAGGGTAATCGACATACTTTTAAGGGTTGCTCTACCCTCACTTTCCCTTTTTCATCAGTGACTTCCAAGTTAACTCGTTTGGAGTTGGGGTTGGATAACTTTGTTGGGATTTTCCAAGGCCCTTAGTCTGTACGTGGGAAAGTTTCCAGCCCCTCCAAGGTCAAGGTGGATGGACTGCCAATAGCTTCTATTTTCTCCGTAGCACAGGGAAACTGGCTGGTTTGGAAAACCTGATGCTAACTCTAATTAAGAGGCAGCTGAATTCTCACCTAATTAAGAGGAAGCAGCTCAGGTCTGTACTTGGTAGAAATCAATCAGTAGGTAGGGATTTGCTGACTGTGCACTATTCCAGGAAAATTTGGATGTAGAGAAGCTAATGTCTTCTCTCAGAATTTACTGAAAGCTAATGAAGTTGAGAACAGTGCAATATTAATCAGTTACCAGCTGGAGCATCAGGGCTGGCTTCCCACAAGAAATAGAACTCGGAGCTGGGCCTTGGGGGGAGGCGGGGTGTGTTCTCCACGCTAGGGCATCAGGAACAGAGGGTTTGACAGGGAGTGTGGAGAGAAGGCGTAGAACTTTTTATCTGGCTCTGTGAATTAATGGCAGGCTTTCGTGCCCCAAAGAAGGGAATACCTTTTCCCAACCAGAACTCCTTTGCCTGCTTTTTATCTGCTGAGCTTAGCTATAAAACTTAATGTCCTTATCATTGCACTTTTTCTGTCAGAAAGGAAAGAAAATGCATTTCTTTTATCTGCCTGGGACTTCCTTCTATTTTTCACTTATGAAGGCTACACCTTTTGACAAGTAGAAGAAACTAATAAACCAGATCACTAAAACTATCACTCAGGGCTGTTTAGGGTACCCTGGGGGGGAAAAATGAATTATTTTTACTTTCTGGTCTTCAGTATTCATATAGCCCATATATCCACATTTGAATTAAAAACAAACAGATTGAATGTCTGTTATGTGCAAAATATCTTAAAAAGCACTAGGAGAGTTTCTGAGGTAAAGATAGTGGGTCTACCACAACGATGCCCTTTTGAGGAAGAGGCACGTGTACCAGAGTGAGTTACCCACAGAGATCACAAGGCAAAAAGAGGCAAGCTTGGTGGCGGACGAGTGGGACCTAACTGGCCTGATATTTGGAAAATCGCACTTTGATTTTAAAGTGGATTCTGCATATTTTAAAATCAGTGTCCCTGACCAAGGACAGAAAAGGGAGCTGGATGACATAGGCGTTGTTAAATTCCTCCCTGAGGGTCTGTTTCTCTTATTTATTAGATGACTTGCAACAGAATGCCAACGACATACCCTGTGGGGCATTGCTAACGAGAACAGAAAATTCTAAGACCTTGGCCTTGAGGTCCTCAGGTCCAGAGACCCAGAGACAGTATGGATCCTAGGGGCAGGGATGTCTTGGTAGATAAGTAGAAAATCAAAAAAAGAATAAAATTCGTTCATCTACTCCAGACTTACTGGTTTACACTGTGGCCGTTCTCCAAGAGAGAGCACAGAAGTGTTTCGATTAAAAGGTTCCTTCGTAAACTGCCTTCGTCCGCTCCAGATGTCTACCTCAGAAGGCAGATTAATTTTAACAGCCAACTTGACAGGGGTTGGACCCGTCGAATATGGCAGTAGAGGGAGAGAGGAATCAAGTTCAACACCCAGAATTCTGGTACGGGCCGGTGGGTGCGTGGTGATGTCATCTACATCACCACGTGGGAGAAACTGAGGAAAGGGCAGGCTTTCGCGGGAAGAGCAAGGGTTCTCTGTGTTACCTAGACGTCCACTTCGAGATGCTGGGCGGAGAGTATAATAGACATGACTGGGAGCTGACCAAAATGGAAAAGCGCTCATATTTAATATGATTTTTCCCCCGTAAATAATTGTTGATTGCGGGATCAGCAGGTGCACAAGTGTGCCATTCTCTAGGCAACTGGATTGGAGGTGAGCCCAGGTGGGGCACAGCTGGCTCCATGCTGGGCTGTGATCCAGCAGAAGGAATCCACTCCCCTCTCCTATTTGTATAGGGCAAGCATGGAAGAGCTCCTGACTTAGCGAAGTTAGCTTTCAGGGCTCACACCAGGGAGGCTGAGCGTAGGTGGAGGTACTTTGGAGAATGCTGTGACATCAGCTGTCCAGCACCTGGAGCTTGGAGCCCCTGGTTCATCGTGAAGTTGGGTTTAGGATGAGGCTTACCTGCTGGGCAGAGGGGGACTTCATCTATTGGAAAGTTGGATCCCTCTCGCTGAGAGAGAGGCAGCCATGGGCCCGGCTAGCTCATTGCCATTGGCCAAGACAGACAGACAGACCTTGAATCAGCCACCGGACAGTCTTTCTTGTTCGAACTTTATATTCTTTCATTTGTAAGCCTCAGTTCTCTTCTTCGTGGGGATTTGGAGGTGTCACTTTTTCTTTAGGTCGGAATGCAGAGGACTTTAAACCCTTGCCTCCTTCTTCCTCCAAGGTACTTTCTTACCTCTGGAAAATACAGTATTTTCCAGTAGGTCAAAACTGAGGCACACTTGTCCTCTGGTACCAGGATCAAATCAAAGTTCTGCTTGTTCACCCATACACATTTTTCTGAGTCAATTCTAGTACTTTTGAATAAGGTGCCTCAACTATTGATTCCGATGATTCTGTGCTGTAGGGCCTGTTTTGTCTGAGGGTGTGTAGCAACATGCCTAGTCTCTACCCACTAGATGCCACTGGCACCTTCCCCTCAAGTTGTGACAACCAGAAATGTCTCCATGTATTGCCAGATGCCCCTCAGGATGTCCAATATCCCCTGGTTGAGAAACAGTGCCTTAGAAAATGACAAAATCAGGATCGACTCCACTGTTTAGGCAAGCCCCAACGGACTGTGATCCATTTGAAGGTGACGAGATGAAAAAGTCAAGCCACTAAGTCCGAACCCAGCATAATGGACTTATATTCCAAGCCAGGTGTTGCCAGTACTGGGCGCATTACCTGTGGACCCTGTGGTGACACCCATTCACGGCTCTCTAACTTCCTTTGGGACACCGAGAGGCCAGATTCTTTGTGTTCCCTAATTGAAACATGGAAAGGAAGCCAGAATTATTTCCACACAGAGATAACATTGAATAGGAAACTTGGAAACACTTCAAGTTTTCATCCCTGTTGCACCATGTCATCAAATGGATTTTGGTAAGAGGCGCACATAGGAGTCAAAATGTGAGTTTTCCTACTGAGGAACAATAGACAATACTTCACAGTCTGTTAATTCCATCTGCTTCCCATGATAAAGTCACAGCATTACATGGGGCGTCAGAAGGCCCCGAGCTTCATAGAACGGATTTTCTTGAGGATCAGAGGAGGTGAGTTTCAACCCTGCCATTTACTAACTCTGTAACTTCGGACGGTGACGTTTTAAATTCTCACTTTCCTATATGTAAAATAGAGATAGGAATCCCTTACTTCCTTAATTCACAGAATTTTTTTCAAGAATCAAGTAAAATAATAGATTTGGAACTATCATAAACTAGAAAATGCCGTACATGCATGATTGTTATCATCATTCAAATTATCTTTTTAAAAGATGGATACTTTACAAACTGACCTGTTAAAACATCCTTATATATATATATGCAACTCCCTTGGCTGAAAACTCATCTAACTAGGATATTTTCATTGGATTTAACCACTTAGCCAGGCTGAATTCAAGAGCCCCAGTGGGTTTTAAATCCGCTCACTACTGGCTGAATAATAGATTCGAAGAGAAAGTAGCAAGTGATGATCAACATCTTATTCACAGGCATAATGGCATTGCTGAAACTCCCCTTTCTCTTCCCCTATTATTATTAATATGATGTTATTACTAAACGTACATTGTGTCCCAGAGCGGGCTGGTTGCCTTTACATTATATGTACATAATACATAAGCTCTGCCCTCCGAAACCAGCCATTATAAAGAAGCGAAGGGATCACCAGCGGTGGCAGATGTGGCAGGGTACTAGTGTTTCGAGCGCGCTCACTGTGATCAGGCCTTTATTCTACTTGTCATGTAATGAGATATTCCTTACTTCTAGATTCAGAATTAACTAGCAGCTCATGAGTGCGGGTTTTGTCAGGTACCCTGTGAGGTGCTTCTTCCACAAACGTCAGCTCGTTCTCAGTCTCCCAAAACGGGTCAGTGGCTTTGTCTCTCTTTTTCAGAGGCAGAATCTGAAAAGGGAATTGATCAGACACCAGCTTGTGTTTTCAAACTCTGAGTCCCGTGCTCATTTCATTATTTTCTGTATGTTGCTTCCACGTCAACAATGCTTAAAAAATCCCCACACCAGGAAATTTAAAACGAAAATCGACTGAATACATAGGAACTTGACAATGAGCAAACAAGGAAAAAGAACTAAAGTTACAGACCAATGCCGTTAATTTCGGTCTTGATTTTCCCAGCTAGGAATTAGAATTGATTGGTTTGTTCCTCTCCCCAACTGTTGTGTACTTCAGGCTTGATTGCACATAAGAATCACTTGATGGGCTTTTAGTAACAGGAAACAACATCCGAAAAACAATGCTAGCACCTACCCTTGATTGCCCATTAGCTTCACTTGTAATCCTTTCCTTCTTTGTAAAATTCATTTCTTATGGAGGTAACGTTGGTTTATAACATCGTATGAGTTTTATGTGTGTAACATAAAGCAACATCTGTCTGCACTGCATCGGACTCACCACCCAAAGTCTCTGCAACGAGACCCTCGACCCATATTACCCCCCTTCCACTCCCATTCCCCACTGGTAACCTCTGTGAGTTAGTTTTATCTTGTTCGTTCATTTGTTTTGTGATCGTTTTTATATTCTACATATGAGTGAAATCATATGGTATTTGTCTCTTTCCGTTTTTACTAAGCATAATTCTCTCGAGGTCCATCCACGTGTCACAAATGGTGAGATTTTACCTTTTTTTCTTCCGTTTTCTATGGCTGGGTAGTATTATTCTGTGTGTGTGTGTGTGTGTGTGTGTGTGTGTGTGTGTGTGTGTGTGTGTGTGTGTGTGTGTGTGTGTGTGTGTGTGTGTGTGTGTGTGTGTGTGTGTGTGTGTGTGTGTGTGTGTTACTGCCTTTTCCATTCATCCATTGATGGACACTCAGGTTGTTTCCAGATCTTAGCTATTGCAATGAATATATGGCTGCAGATAACTTTTCAAATTAGCGTTTTCATATTCTTCAGATAAATACCCAGATGTGGGATTGCTGGATCACTTGGTAGTTCTGTTCTTAATTTTTTGAGGAACCTCCGTACTGTTTTTCATAGTGGCTGTAACTTCTGATCATTATCAAACCAGAACCGGCAGCAATGCCAAGCCCCAGCACTGGGCATCCATAGTTACTTTTTCTGGGGTGGGTTCATTAATGGGTCCAGGTGATTCTAATGTGCAGCCAGCGCTGGACCTTAGCTCCAGCCTGGAGGGGACACCCAGACTGCATTTGGCATTTGCTCTGGGCCCTCGACAGCATTGCTCATATAAAATCTCAGCGTCAGGCTGAGCTTTTCCTTGGCACGCTCTCAAGGTACTAAGAAACAGAAATTAAGAATTCATTCTCACAATCTTTTTGGATCTAGACTTATCTTTCAAGCTTCCTTTTCTGCTTTTTATTTTGTGTTATTAACAGCTTTCTTAGTAGAATGTTACTGGCCACTTTTACTCCTATAAATGTTGGAGAAACGTTTGTACTGAGAAGACACGTGACTCTTTCCTAGTTGCACTGATGCTCACTGTGTTGGAGTGTTCATTTGTGCTAAAAACATGAGCTTGATATAATAGTCACCTTACCTTCCCCGATTTTACTGCCTATTTCCAGGTGCACTTAGTTGCTCCGTTTCAAGAATTCTAGTAAGACTGTGTGTAGCTCTCACTGCCTAATGATCATTTAAATGTCTTATATGAGCCCATTTCCAAAATGATTAAGATTTTTGAAATGAAGTAAATCTGATTTTCAGTCCCACTTCCTATAATTCTGTAAGATGGTGCCATTTTCTTGATGTCTGCTTTGTAGGGTTATCGTGTGACTTAAAAGTTAATATTTGTGCATTTCTTGTTGTGTCTGTTACATAGTGAGCATTCAACAAATGTGATATTGTTATTAATATAATTATACTCTTTCTCTTTCAACTGGTCTCCTAAGAAACAAGAACATTTCACATTTGCTGCTGTTTCCTTAGCATCTAGTTCAGAGTTTGGCACACACGATGAATGTTTCGATAAATGAGTCACTTTTAGAATTAGGTGATTTTTTTTTTTTTGAGGGGGCGATTTAGAGTGTTAGGAATTCCTTTGATCAGAGACTAAATCCCCAAGGGGAAGTAAAGGCTTAACGGGATTATCTTGTACCATTCACCATCTTCCATACAGTACTTTCTAAGAGTGACATTCTTTTCCTGACTGCATTCTCCTTCGTGATGAATTCTAAATCTAGACAAGTTAGATAGCTATCCTCAACACCTGGTTTCCTTGACAACCCTTCATATAAATAGTAAGGCCTGTTATGGGGAAGGGGGATGTGAATGTCAATAAAACCACAGCGTAAGTCATCTGAAACAAGGCGTCAAGTTTAAAATATTTGAAATTACAATTAAGGCCTTTGATTGATGTTTGTTAGATATATTACAAGAGCTAAGTAGAACCATCATCTTTTCAGGGGTGACCAGTGAAGAGGGTCATTTTGGCTGTTAGCCATCAGGAAAAATTAATTCCGACTGTCATTGGCAAAGTTTTCCTCTGGATCTCTTTACTACACCAGGAGAGTTTCGCCTTCCATGTTTTGTGAAAGGAAACAGTTTCTAAACCAACCAGAAATTAATTAAGTGGCACCTCGGCTCGTCCTCCTTAACCCTCTTTATCTGCTTGAGGTTTCCCTCCCACGTGTTTAGAGTTAAACGGACCTACAAGGGTGGATTTCTGAAGCTGGGAACAGAGAGTGTCACAGGCAAGCAAGCACTTCCCCTCCAAAAGATTGCAAAGCCCTCTGAACACGAAAAGCCCCTCATTAATGCAGAGCAGCGTGGTGCCTCCATAACTGCAGGAGGAGGATGCCCTTTAGATGGTCCCAGCAAAGGAGGTGAGGGAAGTGCAAAAGACGGAGTGGGGGTGAGGGGCGAGAATGGGCAACGCGCTCCCCACATCTCCAGGTTGGCCCGAGAACAGATCACTGTAGTGTGTTCTGATTGAACTGCCTTCTGATTAAATTCAGGAAGATGGGAAGAACATCTTTCAACAGATGCTAATAACTAGATTCAGTTTTTGGTTTATTTGTGTATTTTTGCATACTTCTCTGTTTTGTGGCTGATTTGGTGTTGTATAATCCTGCAGAGCAGAGTTTCTCAACTTTTTAAAAAAATTATCATCATCCTACCTCCAGGAGCTTTTTTTGATATATATTTTTTCTAATAATACTTTCCAATAGTACCCCCCCAACATTTTAATAACAAATCATAGTAATATTCAAGATTTTTTTAGTCCCAGTAGAAGCAATTTTTGCCCTCTTACGAATGCATGCTGAAGAGTAAATTTATAATAACAGGGAAATAAGAGTTTTATTTATTTTTTTTCCTTGCATTTACTAGAAAAATGTCTCCATTCTTGGCACTTTGGGCAGGAGTTCAGTGTGTATACATGTGTGCACCTGTTACTTTTTGCTGGTTAAGCTGGGTTCCCCTAACTCCGAGTCCTGTGTTCTCTAGGTCACAGTCTTGCCCCTAGGTCATCCATAATATTTTTCTGGGCTCTCATATGAAGAAGCAGATAAATACATTATGTTATATACATTGATAAAATATCATTCATCTAACTAAGAACTAGAACAGTATCACCAAAGCCACCTGTATGTCTTTCCCATCATCCCACCCCTTCCAATCCCTATCAAGAGGAACCATTATCTTGAACGCTGTAATAACGCTTTTTGGAATTATTTGTCATTATATCTCCCCAAACTGTACTATAATTCTCTCAAAGTAGTCATCTGGTGTGTGAATGAGTGAACAAATGATGAATGAAGCAGGTTCACTAATATATCTTTATCACAAGGAAAAGTTCTCAGCAAGCATTGCTTATATATGTATACTATTCTGCTTTTCCAAAACTCTTCATCGAGTGCCTTTCTGTGTCAGACACAGAGCTAAGTATACATACACACATACTGCACTCTGTTCTAAGAAGAATCACAGCTTCTAAAAATATTAAGTCCAGGCTAAGTAGGAGCTAATGCAATTTTCTCCTCAGTGCATTGAAAAATCTATTAAGAAGGCAGCTATAATTTAGGAAATTTAACCACTGTAACAGTCTAGTTCACAAATCAGAACTCCCAGTGCTTCGAAATGCTTCATTTCATGCCATAAAGTACCGAGGGATGTCCAGGCAATCCATAAATGCCCCAATGACCAATCCCCCCAAGCTTCACAAAGCTAAAAAGGGGATGCTTCTTGCCAGGCACGAGGGAGGAAGGGGTTTTGTTGCCGTCGATGAGAGGAGGCACGTGTCTGTAGATGCATGACCTCATTCCTCGGGGTTCACTGCACCTTCGTCGTCATCCTAGAATTAATGTTGTTTGTGGAAGGTGGTTTTTCGGTAGGTTTCTGAATAATGAGCCTGTCAGGTGGAAGCCAGCTATCTTATTTTAGGCAGGGTTTATACGTTCATTGCTGCTTGGTGTAGGTCACTATCACCCGTAAAGATCAGCTCGGGGACCCTTACAAGGTGTCCTTCCAAGTTTCCATTATGGGAAGATGTGAAATATGTAAGTCAGCTCTCCTGTGGATACTGGCTCTTAGAATTTCAGAGTAGCTGACCTAGAGCTGCTTTTTCTGAAATGGGATTTCCAAGTTTAAAAAGAAGGACAGCCAGGAAAACCTTCTTGGCTTCACAGTTATAAACCGCCCATGAGGTATCGGGTTATCTGAAATACTCTTGATCTTCCTTCAGCACTCTCTTTTATTAACTTTAAGAAAGATCTTTGCCTTCGCATCCAATCATGTCAAGTTCGGGGGGGGCACTTAAGTTTGGAGCCATCTTGTGTTGTTTCTGAACAGAAAGCTTGTTGGTGATGCAGTGACAAGGATTCAGCCAACAAGACCTGGAGACATACAGTGCTTTCTGTATGTCCTAACTTATTGCTTCTTCGAGTGCAGTCTGGGGATACCTGCTTTGGGGTTCCCTGGGGTGCTGATTAACGATACAGATTTCTGGGCCTGCCCCACACCTGATGAGTCAGCACCTCTGGATGTGAGCCCGGGTATCTGTCTTTTCTGCAGGTACCCTCCAAGGTTCCGATGCCTCTCATTGGCCTTCCGTTCATCTTTTTTCTGCACGGGTCACTAGAGTGTGTCCCAAAACTCAGACTATGTCTGTTTGCTAATGAAAACCTGTCTCTTTCCACTCTCTCTAGGATACTGTACAGTGCTCTTTAGTGTGGCATCCCACAGTCTCCACTGTTTGACCCTTTCCTGCCTTCCATATCCTCTTCCATCACTTCTCTCTCTCTCTCTCTCTCTCTCACACACACACACACACACGGCTGCTTATTTATATCGCTGTGTCTTAAATGATGCTAATATCTCCCCTTTCCTCCGGGTATTTGAGAAACTCAGTTTTCAACACCAAATGTCAGGCTCGTCCCTGCCAGACGTCTGTCTCTCGGTGATGACTCTCCCTCCCTTCTTAACACTGCCTTTTGACTGCCTTTCTACTAGACTGCTGCCGTCCGCATACCTGGAATTGATCGTGATCCAGTTCATGTAGTCAGTACGTACAGATGTGGGGGCTAGTTTCCAAAACGGCTCCCAGGACTCCCCATCCCCCAAGCACTCACAGCCTTGTCTAGTCCCTTCCTACCTTGACCTGTATAACCAATAAGACATTGAGGAAGTGGCGCCATGTGACTTCGGAGGCCAGCTCATGAAAGACATCCCAGCTTCTGTCCTGCTCGCTCTCGGGTCATTCCCTCTGGAAGAAGTCTGCTACCGTGTTGTAAAGACATTTAAGCAACCCTGGGGGGTGGTTCACGTGGCAAGGAACTGAGGCTCCCAAACAGCCAGCCATCAACTGCCAGGCGTGTAGAGTGAGCCATCTTAGAAGCAGAGATCTGAACGCTCAACTGATGTTTTGACTACAAGCTCATGGAAATTCCAGAAACCGTGTGAGATAATAAATAATTTGTGCCATTTTAAGCTGCCATGTTTGGAGGGTACTCGTTATGCAGCGATGGATAATAAACACCCACTGGGCCATAGACTCCTCGAGAGCATCAGCCATGTTTTATTTATCATGGACTCTGGTCTCAAGATCCTCTCCAGCGTCTGGCCCATATCAAGCATTCCATAAATGCTTATTTAAATGATTCCAACTGAGCTAAACTGGAGTTTGTCTTTGCTGGCAAGGTTAAATACAGAGGCAGATGATTTATCTAACCGATACCAATCTCATCTTTTCCGTTGCTGTAAACGTCGTGAGAAATAGCATTAACAATTAACAGTAGCCAATGCTTCCATATCGCACTGGAGTATGAGCCCTAAGTAGGCCCAGTTTGCAGATGAAAAGGATTAAGGTATGTAGAGTTTACTTAGTCACTCAAAGTGACCCAGCCTAGTGAGAGGTGGAGCCAGGATTTGAACCCAGGCGGACTCCAGGGTGCGTGATGCCCTTAACTAATTTAAAAGCTAATATTGAACCCTTACCGTGTGACAAGCGCTGTGCCAGGTACCTTCGTCCTCTTGCCTCTTTTAATGCTTTTCCAAACCTCATGCAATATGTGTTATTTTCTCTATTTAATCGGTGAGGAGATGGAGGCTCAGGGAGATGAGCTCGCCAGTTCAGAGGGGGTGGAATCCCACCAGTCGGAGTCCCGAGCTTGGGCTCCTTCCATGCTCCCCACTCTGTGATCCCGCTTCCAGAATCCCCCCCATTCTGAGCTCCTCACCCTCCATTTCTCAACAAATATGTGCTGAACACGCAGGTCGGTTGCCAAGACGACCACTCAGCAACAACATGAAAAGCAAATGACTTTTCATAGCTTCTGCAGCTTAGGAGGATTTCTTTTTTTTTTTTTTTGAATTTTTTAAAAAAATGCGTCAAGGTGATTTGTAATCTAGAGGAAAAAATGTTGACATGGGTAAGGAAACTAATTCGGACAATAAATATTTCCATGATAACGGAGGAAAGCTTGCAGACTACAAACAAAAGAACTCCCTAGGAAGGGCGCGGGGTACGCTGCTATGATCCCTATTTTACGGATGAGAAAATTAAGGCCCAGAGACTCGGAAGCCAGGAATGCCCACTCCAGTGCCTTTGTACCTAATTGCCATGAAAAGCCGGTGAATGAAGATTTGGCTGAGTGGAAGCAGGGGCTCGGTCAAGGCTGTACAGTAATGCAGAGGAGCGAAGAGCACATCGGACTGGGCCAGGGGCAGTGGAACGGGCAGAAAAAGAGAAACGTCATTTCAGAGGAGAGTTTCTAGGGGACTGGAAGCTGGGCCAAGGAAAAGGACTCAGTCCCCACCCCAAACTTCAGGTACCGGGAGAACAACATGTGACCTTTACCCCAGTAGGCAGAGGTTTAAGTCAGCCCAGAAAAAGCTCTTAACACAGTGCCCGACACCCCATAAGCAAGCGGTTAGCGCTAGACGGTATTTTCTATTGGTACCATTACTGGGCATTCCAGCGCCTCCTGAAAATAACCTCTTTAAAGAGAAATGGGCACCATGACCTCATAAAACTGGCCCCTTCTCCAGTCTTCTCCTTCCTCTCAAAGGTCAGAAACCTGGCGTCGTCACTGAGACATCAGTTTCCCTCACGCCCAGTGGTTTAAGCAGTCACCTTTGGCTCTGTGACCTCTGTCCAAGCCTGTGCTTCCAAACTCGTGTCTGTCACTGCCCTGGTCAGATTTCCTGAGTCGCTTCCCTGTGGATGAACCCACCAGCATCAGATGAACCGTAGAATCGCTTGCAGCGCTTCACAGAAACCCCCATCTTGCCAGGAGCTGGCTACTCTGGCAAGACGAGTGTCCCCTTGAGACCATCTCTCAGCCACCCCCTTTCAACCGGAACCCTTAAAACCTGCAGTCGGAGATGCTCCTTGGTGTAAGTGCATTAGGTGCTTTTCTTTAGCACGATTGCATTTTTGCTAATTAAATCTTAGAACATGCTGCTTAGAATTATTAACAGCCATTACAAGGATAATATGTCCATTAAAATAAGCCTAACTTTCATTTTTATGATCGTTTTAATTACATGATCCCTCCGGCGTGTTTATAACGATAAAGAATGTAGCTAGAATATCGCTGTCAGGTGCTGGTGTCTCCGCGGGGTCCTCTGGGGTCAGCCTGCATGATGCCCTCCAGGTGTTCTCAGCTTGCCTCTGGGGACGGTCTTCTCTCTACTGACTCCATGATTTTGTGTCCCTGGTTGGACTGAGGTTTATCGTGGGCTGGGAGTGAGATTAATATCAGTGTAGACTGTAGCAAGAGACTTAATAAGCAAAAGGTTGCATGAGTTACCAGTCCCACCCGCTCTTCTCCCTTCTAAAACCAAAGATGCGCTGTCCAATTGAGAAATCCACCGGAGGAGGCTTTGAGTTTCCCAGTGGACCTCAGCTTGCGATTTTGTTAAAATTTTACGTGGAGGTATCGGAAAAGGGGATGGGCGACTCACTTCCCCTGACAGAACCATCTCCATTCCCAGCCTTCCTTGTACCGTGAAAGGGACCATAGTTTCTGGCCTTTATCGAGTTCAAACACTTGAATCATCTGAGCCTCCGCGGTGTGGACAGATGGTCACTGGGAGAAGAGGAGTGGGCCCCGCACTAGGCTGGATGCTTCACAGTCTTCCTAGCAATAATTGTGAAGAGAGGGTTATGAGCCCCCATTTTGCAGGTGAGAAAACTCTAAGGCTCGTAGAAGTTCAATGACTTGGCGAGGGCATGCAAATTATTAGAAGTAGAACTGGTACCTGAATCCCAGGCTTTGGGGCTCAACAAGCCACGCCTCTTCCGTTGTACGGGACTGACCCTGGACATCAGCCATGACGGATGTGCCTGCCACTAGTTGGCAGAAAAGGTCAGAGGTAGCATTCGAACCCAGGCCCGGCTAACCCGGCAGTCACACACACTCATCACACACTTTTACGAGTAATGACTGTTGTTACCACTGTAAAAATGGCATCGTCCCTGCCTAAGGGAGTTCCAGCCCAGATTTGGAGTGGGACATGGGAAATTAGACACAGCGTGACAGCATGCTATGCAGGAGGAAGGGACACAGCGTGGTCTGGAGCCCCCGCCCAGCCCGGGGCGGTGGGAGGGTGGTGCCTTCTAAATGGAGACTGGAAAGAAGCTCAGGGTTGAAGGTGGAGGCGGGGATGTTATATGCTACTTCTAAGAGAATGAGCTATTTATAATAATCGGCTTCTCACCCCACGTTCTTCACTCCCGTAGATTCCTTAGTTTTCTTTCTGGGGTTTTCTTTCCGCGTACAAACTCATTTGAATGCTTCTGTTACCTCTAATTGAACACTCCGACTTAATTGATTAGGTATTAAGTCGGGGACTTGGCGACATTCAGGCCCGGGCTCATGTTGAGAGTAATTTATGCCCATCGTCCTACTGTTCTACGGTGTATCCGCGTGCCTCACATGTGTGTTAAAAATAAATCCAGGAGTCGGGGCAATCTAATTAGATGGTTTAACCCAGGGCGCTGGTGTTCAGTCCTCACCAAGCTCGCCTGCCTTGATGGAAACCAAAATAGATGAATAAGTTAATCAAAGGTCTGATGAAATAGCAGGGCTCTGCGGCATGAACCGACGATTGCTAAGCTTCAGTTCAGGCAGACTCTCAGGGGAGAGGAGCAGCCACGCTGAGTGCCAAAGGCTGGGCCGTTCAGGAGGAAGTCTGATGAAGCCTGCTGGAGGGAAGTTCCCGCGGAGGCCTCGGGTGGGTGACGGCTAGTGGGGAAGCTTCCTCCAAAGGAAGGAAAACGTGCTTTGGGGAAGGAACACAGACCTTCCCCTGGCTGATGCTAACTATAGTTTTGCATCTTTCTTGCTGTGGAATGGTAGACAGAACACTCACCTTCCTGAGCCGTTCATCCATTCATCTGTCTGGCCACCCCAGGCACCCACCCATGCCATAGATCTATCTGTATTGTGCATCCATAGCGTATAAGGCATTGTGCTCTGATCTTGTCACCATATGTTTAATTTAATGACTGCTGGTTGGGTTAGGTTAGCCCCTCCCTTCCCCACTCTGCTTTGTGCCCCCTGAGGCTGATGCATCAGGACCAAATCTCTGAGCTCACTTTTCCTGTGGCTTCCATGTGGGTTTGTTCAGAGAGACGCCCTGGCAGGGAGCAGCAGGTAGGAGGAGAGAGAGGCTGAGATCTCTCTCCCTCTTCCATCCTGTGGGATTGACACAGAAAGGCCCTGTCCCACTACCGAAGGTCACTGCTCTTGCCAGGCGGCTTTCTCTCTGAATTCCAGCAGCTCCTGGCATTGGCCCCTCAGGCCTTGGGTGGTAAGGACCCCCCACTCTTCCTCTCCCCAGGTGCTGCAAGGCCCTTGTTACTGCCCCTCAGTTCTGCATCCACTTCAGTAAATATCCCTTTATTATTACATTTCACTCGGATCATCCAGTTGGAGTGTGCTGTCCCCACCCGCACCCTGATACGATACAGTAAGCACTTAGAAGTAACTGACTTTTATAAATGGCAGAAGCTCAGAAAGACTGAGAAAATTTGTTCAAGGTGACATGGCAATTAAGTGAAAAGGCCGGAATCGGAATCCAGGTGTGCCTGACTCCAGAACTCAAAGTTTCGTGCTCCACTGTCTCCCAGAGATGCCATTCTCAACAGGAAGTAGTTAAAGAGTCATGGCTACCTGAATACTTAAAATGAGGAGGGGGAGTCAGGAAGCAGGCGGGGGCTTCTGTTACTAAGAGTTTGTGTACCAAGCCCTGGAGCCCTTTAATCTCCTTCGATTTTTACACCACCATGCGATATAGGCAACATCTCCGTTTGACGGGTAAAGAGACTGAGGCTTAGAGAAAACACCTTTTATGGGTCCAGATTTTAACCTCTGCCTCTTTCTTCCCTCCTCCATGCTGCCCAGGTACAAGGTGACAGGGACCACGGGCATAGATGTGAATATTCTTTTTCTTGAGAATGACACGTGGTGAAAAGTTCAGTCCATCTGTCTTGTCTGTTTGTTTCTGGTCAGAATTGTACTCATGCAAAAGACCATTATAAAACCGAGAATAAGGAACAGCTAAAATGATATTTTCAAATACAGTGAAAATGGAAGCATAACACGGAGTGGGTTTAAGATGAATGGTCTGAAAGAGTTATCTATGAAGTAAATCTTTCTCATAGTTTAAAATCAGGTAATTTGTGTTCCTACTCTCAATTATAGATCTGATATGTGAAAATCAGACGTTTTAGGTTTTTTTCTTTTTCTTTTTTTTTTTTATAACAGTAGTAATTGTTCGTTGAAAAGAGTTGAAAAGTATATGTTAGCTAAATGTCCATGTACATATACATACGTATATACATATCTACCTGAGAAAGGGGGAGGGGGAGGGAGAGGGACACCCATCATCCCAAAATGCACAGTGGTCACCATTAATAATTTGATGCCAAGCTTCCATGTCTTCTTTCTCTGCATAAATTCGTGTGGATGCGTTTTCATGTTGTTCGATTATACGTAGGGTTATTAAACCCAAGCAATTTTAAAACTTGCTTTTTTTCTTTTAACATATGCAAGTTAGAACATCTTCATCTCCACTGTAGATTGTATAGTGTGCTATCAAATTATCACATGCCACTGTAGTGGAAATTTTTATTTGATTATTAAAAAGATACCATGTTTTAATTAACTGTTCATTTGGGGGGCATTTGGGTTGTTTCTGTTTACCTTTATAACATGGTGAGAAACATTTTTCAGACTAACGCTTTGGTTTCTCATTTTTAAATTTGACTAATTTTTTTTTTTAGAGGTGTCCTCAGAATGGAATTATAAAACAAAAGCGATGAATATTTTGTGGAATCTCAATGAGGTGGCCACATTTTCCGTGAAAGAGTTCCATTACGAGTGTTAACCATGAAAATATGAAGTGTGCTTTGGCTTACGTGCAAACTCCCTGTGACAGCAAGGATGGGGACCCCAGCTACCGTGACCTTCACGTGTCACCCATACCTTTGAAAGCTTTCCCTACACTGGTGTTATGTATTATTTTTAGCCTTGACTTTGGGCACCAGATGGGCACAGAGATGCGTGACTTGCTTTCGACTCTACCTACCTGTGGGACATTTGTTCCATTACAGCATGTAAGGATTTCAGCGATGGCACTCCGTGGGCTCATTTCATCCTTCCGTGTGTCTCTCTGTGTCTCTTGTTACCCAGTGAAGAGGGTTGCATAGAATATGACCAGGTCCTCCTCTTGTATTTTTATCTGAGAACCAGAAGGCAGCAATGCTGATTGATTCAATTATGGCTTTAAAAAATAAATAAACGTAAGATTTAATGATACCACTAAGTAGTAATCTTTAACGACACAGGAACTGAATATGATTTAAAGAACTATATCTACCTAGATACAATTAGGTACTGTTTACCAAAAAAAAAAAAAAATTCTGATTCAGTTTTTGTACTTTTATTTCTTCTTTTGTATGTATTCTTATTTTCTCCAATGAGCCTATACAATTTCTGTAATAACGAAATGGCATTTTTAAAGATCCGAGCATAGTATTTGCATGTAATAGTTATTTGATAAACATCGCTTTTGCTCTCCCTTGATTCAGATACATTTTTCTCCCTAAAAAACTTCACAAGCCAAACTGCAAATTACATGAACAAATCTTTAAGAAAATATTCATTTATTCAGCAAAGTTTTATTGAATACTTTTTATGTACCAGGCACTATCGATAATGTTTGTGCAAAAAATTAATGCAATGGTTTTTTTTTTTT
>NW_024347791.1:3708009-3800713 GCF_902729225.1 Pteropus medius
GTTTGTCTTTGCTGGCAAGGTTAAATACAGAGGCAGATGATTTATCTAACCGATACCAATCTCATCTTTTCCGTTGCTGTAAACGTCGTGAGAAATAGCATTAACAATTAACAGTAGCCAATGCTTCCATATCGCACTGGAGTATGAGCCCTAAGTAGGCCCAGTTTGCAGATGAGAAGGACTAAGGTATGTAGAGTTTACTTAGTCACTCAAAGTGACCCAGCCTAGTGAGAGGTGGAGCCAGGATTTGAACCCAGGCGGACTCCAGGGTGCGTGATGCCCTTAACTAATTTAAAAGCTAATATTGAACCCTTACCGTGTGACAAGCGCTGTGCCAGGTACCTTCGTCCTCCTGCCTCTTTTAATGCTTTTCCAAACCTCATGCAATATGTGTTATTTTCTCTATTTAATAGGTGAGGAGATGGAGGCTCAGGGAGATGAGCTCACCAGTTCAGAGGGGGTGGAATCCCGCCAGTCAGAGTCCCGAGCTTGGGCTCCTTCCATGCTCCCCACTCTGTGATCCCGCTTCCAGAATCCCCCCCATTCTGAGCTCCTCACCCTCCATTTCTCAACAAATATGTGCTGAACACGCAGGTCGGTTGCCAAGACGACCACTCAGCAACAACATGAAAAGCAAATGACTTTTCATAGCTTCTGCAGCTTAGGAGGATTTCTTTTTTTTTTTTTTTTTTAATTTTTTTTAAAAAAATGCGTCAAGGTGATTTGTAATCTAGAGGAAAAAATGTTGACATGGGTAAGGAAACTAATTCGGACAATAAATATTTCCACGATAACGGAGGAAAGCTTGCAGACTACAAACAAAAGAACTCCCTAGGAAGGGCGCGGGGTACGCTGCTATGATCCCTATTTTACGGATGAGAAAATTAAGGCCCAGAGACCCAGAAGCCAGGAATGCCCACTCCAGTGCCTTTGTACCTAATTGCCATGAAAAGCCGGTGAATGAAGATTTGGCTGAGTGGAAGCAGGGGCTCGGTCAAGGCTGTACAGTAATGCAGAGGAGCGAAGAGCACATCGGACTGGGCCAGGGGCAGTGGAACGGGCAGAAAAAGAGAAACGTCATTTCAGAGGGGAGTTTCTAGGGGACTGGAAGCTGGGCCGAGGAAAAGGACTCAGTCCCCACCCCAAACTTCAGGTACCGGGAGAACAACATGTAACCTTTACCCCAGTAGGCAGAGGTTTAAGTCAGCCCAGAAAAAGCTCTTAACACAGTGCCCGACACCCCATAAGTAAGGGGTTAGCACTAGACGGTATTTTCTATTGGTACCATTACTGGGCATTCCAGCGCCTCCTGAAAATAACCTCTTTAAAGAGAAATGGGCACCATGACCTCATAAAACTGGCCCCTTCTCCAGTCTTCTCCTTCCTCTCAAAGGTCAGAAACCTGGCGTCGTCACTGAGACATCAGTTTCCCTCACGCCCAGTGGTTTAAGCAGTCACCTTTGGCTCTGTGACCTCTGTCCAAGCCTGTGCTTCCAAACTCGTGTCTGTCACTGCCCTGGTCAGATTTCCTGAGTCGCTTCCCTGTGGATGAACCCACCAGCATCAGATGAACCGTAGAATCGCTTGCAGCGCTTCACAGAAACCCCCATCTTGCCAGGAGCTGGCTACTCTGGCAAGACGAGTGTCCCCTTGAGACCATCTCTCAGCCACCCCCTTTCAACCGGAACCCTTAAAACCTGCAGTCGGAGACGCTCCTTGGTGTAAGTGCATTAGGTACTTTTCTTTAGCACGATTGCATTTTTGCTAATTAAATCTGAGAACATGCTGCTTAGAATTATTAACAGCCATTACAAGGATAATATGTCCATTAAAATAAGCCTAACTTTCATTTTTATGATCGTTTTAATTACATGATCCCTCCGGCGTGTTTATAACGATAAAGAATGTAGCTAGAATATCGCTGTCAGGTGCTGGTGTCTCCGCGGGGTCCTCTGGGGTCAGCCTGCGTGATGCCCTCCAGGTGTTCTCAGCTTGCCTCTGGGGACGGTCTTCTCTCTACTGACTCCATGATTTTGTGTCCCTGGTTGGACTGAGGTTTATCGTGGGCTGGGAGTGAGATTAATATCAGTGTAGACTGTAGCAAGAGACTTAATAAGCAAAAGGTTGCATAAGTTACCAGTCCCACCCGCTCTTCTCCCTTCTAAAACCAAAGATGCGCTGTCCAATTGAGAAATCCACCGGAGGAGGCTTTGAGTTTCCCAGTGGACCTCAGCTTGCGATTTTGTTAAAATTTTACGTGGAGGTATCGGAAAAGGGGATGGGCGACTCACTTCCCCTGACAGAACCATCTCCATTCCCAGCCTTCCTTGTACTGTGAAAGGGACCATAGTTTCTGGCCTTTATCAAGTTCAGACACTTGAATCATCTGAGCCTCCGCGGTGTGGACAGATGGTCACTGGGAGAAGAGGAGTGGGCCCCGCACTAGGCTGGATGCTTCACAGTCTTCCTAGCAATAATTGTGAAGAGAGGGTTATGAGCCCCCATTTTGCAGGTGAGAAAACTCTAAGGCTCGTAGAAGTTCAATGACTTGGCGAGGGCATGCAAATTATTAGAAGTAGAACTGGTACCTGAATCCCAGGCTTTGGGGCTCAACAAGCCACGCCTCTTCCGTTGTACGGGACTGACCCTGGACATCAGCCATGACGGATGTGCCTGCCACTAGTTGGCAGAAAAGGTCAGAGGTAGCATTCGAACCCAGGCCCGGCTAACCCGGCAGTCACACACACTCATCACACACTTTTACGAGTAATGACTGTTGTTACCACTGTAAAAATGGCATCGTCCCTGCCTAAGGGAGTTCCAGCCCAGATTTGGAGTGGGACATGGGAAATTAGACACAGCGTGACAGCATGCTATGCAGGAGGAAGGGACACAGCGTGGTCTGGAGCCCCCGCCCAGCCCGGGGCGGTGGGAGGGTGGTGCCTTCTAAATGGAGACTGGAAAGAAGCTCAGGGTTGAAGGTGGAGGCGGGGATGTTATATGCTACTTCTAAGAGAATGAGCTATTTATAATAATCGGCTTCTCACCCCACGTTCTTCACTCCCGTAGATTCCTTAGTTTTCTTTCTGGGGTTTTCTTTCCGCGTACAAACTCATTTGAATGCTTCTGTTACCTCTAATTGAACACTCCGACTTAATTGATTAGGTATTAAGTCGGGGACTTGGCGACATTCAGGCCCGGGCTCATGTTGAGAGTAATTTATGCCCATCGTCCTACTGTTCTACGGTGTATCCGCGTGCCTCACATGTGTGTTAAAAATAAATCCAGGAGTCGGGGCAATCTAATTAGATGGTTTAACCCAGGGCGCTGGTGTTCAGTCCTCACCAAGCTCGCCTGCCTTGATGGAAACCAAAATAGATGAATAAGTTAATCAAAGGTCTGATGAAATAGCAGGGCTCTGCGGCATGAACCGACGATTGCTAAGCTTCAGTTCAGGCAGACTCTCAGGGGAGAGGAGCAGCCACGCTGAGTGCCAAAGGCTGGGCCGTTCAGGAGGAAGTCTGATGAAGCCTGCTGGAGGGAAGTTCCCGCGGAGGCCTCGGGTGGGTGACGGCTAGTGGGGAAGCTTCCTCCAAAGGAAGGAAAACGTGCTTTGGGGAAGGAACGCAGACCTTCCCCTGGCTGATGCTAACTATAGTTTTGCATCTTTCTTGCTGTGGAATGGTAGACAGAACACTCACCTTCCTGAGCCGTTCATCCATTCATCTGTCTGGCCACCCCAGGCACCCACCCATGCCATAGATCTATCTGTATTGTGCATCCATAGCGTATAAGGCATTGTGCTCTGATCTTGTCACCATATGTTTAATTTAATGACTGCTGGTTGGGTTAGGTTAGCCCCTCCCTTCCCCACTCTGCTTTGTGCCCCCTGAGGCTGATGCATCAGGACCAAATCTCTGAGCTCACTTTTCCTGTGGCTTCCATGTGGGTTTGTTCAGAGAGACGCCCTGGCAGGGAGCAGCAGGTAGGAGGAGAGAGAGGCTGAGATCTCTCTCCCTCTTCCATCCTGTGGGATTGACACAGAAGGGCCCTGTCTCGCTACCGAAGGTCACTGCTCTTGCCAGGCGGCTTTCTCTCTAAATTCCAGCAGCTCCTGGCATTGGCCCCTCAGGCCTTGGGTGGTAAGGACCCCCCACTCTTCCTCTCCCCAGGTGCTGCAAGGCCCTTGTTACTGCCCCTCAGTTCTGCATCCACTTCAGTAAATATCCCTTTATTATTACATTTCACTCGGATCATCCAGTTGGAGTGTGCTGTCCCCACCCGCACCCTGATACGATACAGTAAGCACTTAGAAGTAACTGACTTTTATAAATGGCAGAAGCTCAGAAAGACTGAGAAAATTTGTTCAAGGTGACATGGCAATTAAGTGAAAAGGCCGGAATCGGAATCCAGGTGTGCCTGACTCCAGAACTCAAAGTTTCGTGCTCCACTGTCTCCCAGAGATGCCATTCTCAACAGGAAGTAGTTAAAGAGTCATGGCTACCTGAATACTTAAAACAAGGAGGGGGAGTCAGGAAGCTGGCGGGGGCTTCTGTTACTAAGAGTTTGTGTACCAAGCCCTGGAGCCCTTTAATCTCCTTTGATTTTTACACCAACCATGCGATATAGGCAACATCTCCGTTTGACGGGTAAAGAGACTGAGGCTTAGAGAAAACACCTTTTATGGGGCCGGAGTCCAGATTTTAACCTCTGCCTCTTTCTTCCCTCCTCCATGCTGCCCAGGTACAAGGTGACAGGGACCACGGGCATAGATGTGAATATTCTTTTTCTTGAGAATGACACGTGGTGAAAAGTTCAGTCCATCTGTCTTGTCTGTTTGTTTCTGGTCAGAATTGTACTCATGCAAAAGACCATTATAAAACCGAGAATAAGGAACAGCTAAAATGATATTTTCAAATACAGTGAAAATGGAAGCATAACACGGAGTGGGTTTGGGAGATGGAATGGGTCAATTAGCCGTCCGTGTAGCAGCGAAAGGTATCACGGGGCGGGGGGGCGCCCTTTCTCATAGCTTTTCTAAATCAGGTTCTGTGTTCCTACTCCCACCAGATCTTGATATGTGAAAAACTGTGGCAGCTTTAGGGTTTTTTTTTTTTCTTTTTTTTTTATAACAGTGAGTAATCTGCTGGCGAGTTGTTGAAAAGTATATGTTAGCTAAATGTCCATGTACATATACATACGTATATACATATCTACCTGAGAAAGGGGGAGGGGGAGGGAGAGGGACACCCATCATCCCAAAATGCACAGTGGTCACCATTAATAATTTGATGCCAAGCTTCCATGTCTTCTTTCTCTGCATAAATTCGTGTGGATGCGTTTTCATGTTGTTCGATTATACGTAGGGTTATTAAACCCAAGCAATTTTAAAACTTGCTTTTTTTCTTTTAACATATGCAAGTTAGAACATCTTCATCTCCACTGTAGATTGTATAGTGTGCTATCAAATTATCACATGCCACTGTAGTGGAAATTTTTATTTGATTATTAAAAAGATACCATGTTTTAATTAACTGTTCATTTGGGGGGCATTTGGGTTGTTTCTGTTTACCTTTATAACATGGTGAGAAACATTTTTCAGACTAACGCTTTAGTTTCTCATTTTTAAATTTGACTAATTTTTTTTTTTAGAGGTGTCCTCAGAATGGAATTATAAAACAAAAGCGATGAATATTTTGTGGAATCTCAATGAGGTGGCCACATTTTCCGTGAAAGAGTTCCATTACGAGTGTTAACCATGAAAATATGAAGTGTGCTTTGGCTTACGTGCAAACTCCCTGTGACAGCAAGGATGGGGCCCCCAGCTACCGTGACCTTCACGTGTCACCCATACCTTTGAAAGCTTTCCCTACACTGGTGTTATGTATTATTTTTAGCCTTGACTTTGGGCACCAGATGGGCACAGAGATGCGTGACTTGCTTTCGACTCTACCCACCTGTGGGACATTTGTTCCATTACAGCTTGTAAGGATTTCAGCGATGGCACTCCGTGGGCTCATTTCATCCTTCCGTGTGTCTCTCTGTGTCTCTTGTTCCCCAGTGAAGAGTGTTGCATAGAATATGACCAGGTCCTCCTCTTGTATTTTTATCTGAGAACCAGAAGGCAGCAATGCTGATTGATTCAATTATGGCTTTAAAAAATAAATAAACATAAGATTTAATGATACCACTAAGTAGTAATCTTTAACGACACAGGAACTGAATATGATTTAAAGAACTATATCTACCTAGATACAATTAGGCACTGTTTACCAAAAAAAAAAAAAATTCTGATTCAGTTTTTGTACTTTTATTTCTTCTTTTGTATGTATTCTTATTTTCTCCAATGAGCCTATACAATTTCTGTAATAACGAAATGGCATTTTTAAAGATCCGAGCATAGTATTTGCATGTAATAGTTATTTGATAAACATTGCTTTTGCTCTCCCTTGATTCAGATACATTTTTCTCCCTAAAAAACTTCACAAGCCAAACTGCAAATTACATGAACAAATCTTTAAGAAAATATTCATTTATTCAGCAAATTTTTATTGAATACTTTTTATGTACCAGGCACTATCGATAATGTTTGTGCAAAAAATTAATGCAATGTTTTTTTTTTTTTCTTTTTCTACTTCCTCTCTCTGCTGCTCTGTCTAGTCTGAAGTTTCCTGGATCCCCAACAAACATTACTCTGGGATTTACGGTCTGATGAAGCTCGTCCTCACCAAGACTCTTCCTGCCAACCTGGAGAGGGTCATCGTCCTTGACACGGACATCACCTTTGCAACCGACATTGCGGAGCTGTGGGCCGTGTTCCACAAGTTCAAAGGTAATTGGAGCCTACTTTTTTTCTCGTACTTTTAAAGGTGTCATCATGCCAAGGATAGTGGATTATATATATATTTTTTAAATGAGAGGTCAACTCCAAATGAGTTCATATTAATGAAATGACTAAGGAATTACAAAGACATTTGAGTATCAACTCTACTGGCGTCTGAAGCATGTTAAACTGGAATTTGCACTTCTTTAGTAAATGAAGAGACAATTAAGGTCCATGTTCATAGGAAGAAGCCAATGTAGGATGCTTTGTAAGAGGTAAATATCAAATATGTATATTTTGTATGCGGATAGTTGAGTGTTGACTGATAGGTTTTTTTCTTTTATCAGATGATACTTTGACGAGAAAGCCTGTGAGGCGGTGGTGATGGGTGTTACTATAGAGTGTTTGGAAATGTTCTTATGGCTTTTGCTTTCATTCACATTGTGGTTTATCATTGTAAAGGGGTCTATAAGTTTGGCTTTACGAGACATTCCTTCTAGTCTGGTGAGTTTCTTCTTAGCTATTATTGTAGCTCTTGCCACTGCCTCAAAGTATATAAGAGTACATGGTGGGAAATTGTTGAGCCCAGTAGGTGTACTTAACTCTGAGCGAAGGGAAGGGTTAGTATAAATCTCCGGCTGTCATTTTAACACCCCTCTCCCAGATGTCGTCCTTAAAATTGAAATATTTTTAAAATTCTTCTGTATGTCAGACAAATACAATGAGAGACAAAGTTGGCAGTACAATTTTCTCCTCCCTGCCCCTCCCCCCCACCTCTCTCTCTCTCTCTCTCTCTCTCCATATATATATATATATAAGAGCATGTATTTTTTTTTTTTAATTGCACTCTGGCTTCTGTGTTTAAAATCCTTCCTACCTTTTCTACAGCTCCTTATCCTGTGAAGGTGAGTTACCACTTAGGGATTTTAAATGACAGCATTTTCATAAGTTCTAGGATATTCCCATTGATTTCCGTTTCCATTCATGGACAGAAGAGTATATTCCTTACCCACCCTGGTCTCTGCCTCTTTCCTGGAGCCTCTTTGCTCTGGGCTGATTGAAAAAAAGCCCTCAGCAGGTCGTGGGGGAGGCTCTCTGACCCTCAGCCTCTTTTCCTCGTTGGATCAAAACTTTCCGGTGTCAATGACACTAATAAAGACATCTTTTAGCAAAACTGCCGAAACTGAGTGTGTCTCAGCTTTCCGATCTCTTCTTCACAGGATGCTTGGATCTGCCCTTGTGTTTCACAAATAAAGCAACGGAAGCTTAATGGGATGCAGGGTCGTGCCCAGAGTTGAGACCATAACATACGTGTGTGTATGTGGCCTTCCATGTGTGTGTCTCCAAGTTTCCCAATCATTTCTGCTTGTTTTTCTGATCAAATTGAATCTTTCGGGGGCAACATTTTTTGTTTTTTTTTGTTATTTTTATATAACTAAGTGGTATTTTATTCATATTTTTATGCTGATGTTCAGTATTCATTACTGTATTTGTTCAACAGGTACTTACTGCATCCCCACTGGGTATGAGGTGGTGCACTGGGTTCTGGAAATAAGGAGATGAGCAATGAAGGGAAGTGAGAGTTACCGCCTTTCCTGAAGGGAGTCAAAGAAGGCAGCTGGGAGGGCATCATAGAGGAGGTGATCATTATGTTCTTTCCTGCCTGATAGGAGTGATTGTATGCAGGAGATGCCCACATGCCCCTTGGGCATCTGCCCACATTACTCCAGCTGCTGGGAGTGCTGCCTGCAGATGGCCCTCAGCTGTCAGCCTCTTTGGGGGGCAGCCTCAGGTGAGGAGGCCATGCCCCATGGCCACGCCCCGTACCTGGGGCACATGGTGGTGTGTGTGATGACTACTGAATGTCTGAATCTTGCAGGATCAGCTGTAGCAGTTCCTTCACACTGCCTCGCAGCTGGATTTCTTCCTCTGCCCAGGCGTGCTTTCTGCCCTGTGCTAAGAGCCCTCCCTAAATTAACCTCCTGCATGCTAACTAGAGTCTGCTCCCTGAGCAATTCAACCTGCAGATGCATTTAGAGCTACAAGTGTCCCTGGGATAAGCGTAACGCAGCAAAATCACTGGAACTGGTGGTCACTAATTGTAGGTAGGAAAGCACGTTTCTTCTGGCCCAGCTAGGACCCACCGTAGAGCAAGTAGAGTTCTGTAGCCAGTGATAACAACAGTATGATCATGGTGAGTAGTCCCCGATGTCATCCGTGGGAGGGAGAGCCACAAGGCTCTTACTGCTTCCAGGGCTGGTCCAAGGATTTGGAGGGTTCTGTGATTCAAGGCTATTCCTGGGGCAGAGCAGAGTGTATGGGTCAAGGACAGGACAGGGACAGGGGGCATTTAAACACAGGGAGCTGAGATAGCGGGCTGCATCTTGTTTGTTCATCCTTTCATAGCTTTACTTCTGCCATTGTTAGGCCCCATTGTGCTGAGGAGCACATTAGATGGCATTGTCATCTAAACTTGTGAGAACAGGGTGCCTGCCTTCCAGGAGCTCACCAGCAGGCAGAATGTGTCACATTTTTATGTATCACCAGCCGAGGAGTATAAAGCATCTGAGGTTTGCCCAGGCCCACCCTACCTTTTCTGGGAAAATATGGAGGTGAAAAGAAAATAAGTAAGCTCTTCTCCATGTGGCTCTCTTTTGTACAGGGGGTGTGTGTGTGTGTGTGTGTGTGTGAGAGAGAGAGAGAGAGACTGAGAGAGATTTTTTTTTTTTTTTTCCTAAACTGGACCAATTAGAAGCCAGGTCATGGAACAGGAAGGAAGCCCCTTAGGACAGACCCATAAACATAGAATCTTCTGATCCAAGAGGGAGAGTTCCCCTCTGATAAACATAATTGCAGTTGACATCTTTCACTGTAAACATTTTGAGTGACATGGATGCCGCTTGGCCTTGTTAATTCATCTGTTTTAGAGCAGCCAGTGATCTGGGGCTGCAGCACCTCTCACGTTCAGATCACGTGTACATGCCCTTGACGCGCTAATGGTGCTGTGAAATCCCCCTTCCCTGAATTCATTGTGTGGAGAAGCTCTAAGAAGCCTTTTAGTAGGGTCTTAGAGCCATCCTCAGCCTCCACCACGGGCCGCTTCAGGGGGACCTCTTGGAGATGTCTCCGTACTTCCTGAGCCTCGGCTTCACCTAAGTGGAACTGCCTCCCTCCCCAGGTCAGTGCTGATGCCCTTGTTGCACCTGCTCCAACCACCGGAGGTATTTTCAGAGCCACTGATTCTCAGCAGAAAGAATCAGACGTGCCAGTGATGGCTAGAATTAGGAGGAGTCGCACATTCATTGATATTTACCGAGCTTACCAAATCATTTTCTCACTATCGGGAACGGTACAAGAATAAAACAAGCCCAATTTCTACCCTGTGAGTGCGTATTTGAGACACACAGTAAACAAACCAACATGTGAACTATATAGCAGAGTAGACAGTGACTAGTGCTCTTGAAGAAATTAAAGAAATGAGGTAAGAGATTCCTGTGGGTACATGTGTACGTGTGGTTTTCATGTTCAAATAGACTGGTAACGGGAGTTCTTACGAGAGAGGGGACATTTAAGCAAAAGCCTGTGGAGTTGAAGAAAGCAAGCAGGCCGGCGTGCAGGAAGAAGGGAATAGTGCCCTGGCCATAAGGAACGGCAAGCGTAAACCATTCAGGGGACTCTCGCAGTCATCCAGGTGAGACGTGGGGTTGGCTCCGACTTGTCTGGATCAGTGGAGGTGAAAGACATCATCATGTTACGTTTCAAAGGTCAAGTCATCATGATTGGATGTGGGAAGTGAGAGTTATCGGAATCGAAGTCGATCTGAAGCAGTTGGAGGGGCGAGATGGCATTTGCGAGGTGGAGCAGACGGCAGGAAGAGCAGGTTAGGAGTGTGGTTCGGGCATTTGACATGCCTAGTTGGGTATCCACCTGGACGTGGTGAGAGGCAGGCAAATCTGAGTGTTGGTAAAGCAAAGAGAAGTCTTTTTAAGTATGATTTCTGTTCCAGGCACTGAGCTGGAAGCTGTGCACATTTGAAAAGCAAAATAAACTGAGCCCAAGAGAGGTTTAATAACTTTTCGTGCTCAAGGGGCTGTTGCACGGCAGAGGTGAACCCCGAATTGTGGGGCTTGGGGAGTCTGTGCTATCTGCCGCCGCCTGCTGTGTCTCCAAGCTTCCAGATGGGGCGGGGCAGGTGCTGCCCAGCGACCCGAAAGGCAGGGTCTGCTTTCAGTTCAGGTGTGGTCACTGATCATGTTCACCCCGGCCCCTGAGGGCCACAGTTCTGCTGCAGAAAAATTTGGAAGCAATGCCCGACTTTAGCAATCTGGAGAAGCCATTGTGAAGGCGTGATAGATTCACGGCCATAGTTTGAAGCTTTTGGAAGAAAGCCATGCTAAATATTCAAGACAGAATTGTTATTCTTAAGAACAAACGTCTCCCCTTTAGGAAGAGCATATTGCCATACTGTACAATTCTGGCCCCAAAACAGGGACGGTCATACTCTCGAGCACAGGTGGCTTGCCCTCAGTGCCACAGTGTGGGCAGATGTGTCACATCGATGGCTATTTTTTAAGACCCTAATAGACTCGGCATGGACTAATTATAGCCAACATTTTTAAGTACTTTCCTCTGTGCCAACTAGTCTGTTAAGCGTTTCGTGGGTAAACTCATTTAATCCTCACTCCCATGAAGTAATTACTGTTCATGTTCCTATTTTAAAGATTTGGGAACTGATGCTTAGGGAGGCAAAGAAGCTGGCCCAGGGTCTCCGCCGTTATACTGTAGAACTCATGTAGTCCCAGTCCGAATCCAATCCTCTTTCCCCTGCACCCCACACTCCCTAGAAGAAGAGATGGTGGAGCTTAGAGTCTGTTTGGAGAGACCGAAGTTAGGGATATGGAAGAACTCTAGGTCACAAGTAAGCCACTTTGTAGAGGGAGGACCCGTGGTGATAGAGGCATTCATTAAACAGGCACCAAGGCAAGATCAGAGGCAGGGGGAAGTGTACTTTCCCCAGGATTTGAGAAATAAAACCTCAGTCTCCAGAATCCTGGCCCCCAGCTTGTGACTTCCCAGAATATCATCTTGAAAAGTGGCTGTGAGCCCCGACCTCTCCCCTTGCGCTCCCCATGGCTCAGTAGGATAAGCCGGGATTGGGGCTCACCCAACGACCTGTGACGATGGGCAGGTTACTTGACTTCTCTGGGCCTAAGTGAACTGCCGACAGGGTCACCGTGAGAAATGCGCAAGCTGACGTGGGTTATTCTTCTCGTATTCCGTTTTCTCTAAGGACGCCTGCCAGCGGGCACGGAAGCAGACATGGCAACGTGTGTCTGCTCCATTACTTTACAGCTTTGTCCATAAAGCCATCAGGGCCGGGGTGGCCGTAACTGTAAAATAAGGCGGGAAAGCCGAATATGAAGAAGAGAAGCAATGTACTTTAGGAAGAAGACATTAGCTGTTGTGATCTAGTCACTAGCCTTGAAGGTTTTTTTTTTTTTTTTTTTTTATAAACCTTCTGTATTCCTTCCAGGTCTCATCTTCTTCTCACCTTGTGGCCTTGTCCCCCACCCTTTCTCTCTGTCCACTTCTCTTCCTTCCATCATCTCTCAGTCCCTCAGTGGAACAGGCGGAGTAGGAAACGCTTTGCAAAGGAAGAGACCAGGTTCCAAATCCCTGCCAGTCTGATCAGCGGCGTCATCTTGGGTTGTTCATTTAACCTCTCTCGACCTCACTCCCGCACCTGTATAAGGAAGAGCCTGACGTCTTCTCAGTGGTGTGCGGTCTGGGGAGGTGCCACTCATCCTGGGACGGGGGGGAGTTCCCTGCTCCTTTCCTTCCTCCTCTGTGCCGAGTCTGCCTGTCCTTATCTCATTCGTCCCTTCTTGGACATCGAATCCTCCTTTCCTCCCTCTCACCTACTCCAAATGAAGCTTTGTGTTCTGTCCCTCCCCCGCAAATTTCCCCTCACCCCATTCGGGCGCCTTTAACTAGTTTGAAAGGAATCAAAGGCAGCCTTTCAGGAAGATCCTGTAACCTCATGCCAGTCCAGTTTCCCTGATTAAAGCTGTCCCTCCGTGGCCAGGCCCGGTGTGGCCTCTCGGGGACTCGCCGTAGACAAGGTCCCTCTCATCTCACACCTGCTCCTGTCGGTTCCCAGACTGGAGAGACTGTTCTGCCTCAAGGAAGGAAAACAGACATTTAAAAAGATATGAATTCTCAGCTAAAGTGCTTCACAGTGACTGCAGCAGCCAGTGTCTACGTGGGAGATGGGCCGTTACTACAGAAGGGGCTAGAATTCTGCCGGGAATTCTATGGGAATTCTAAGGCGGGTCCTTGTCAACGGCGAGGTTCCATACGAGGCCGGGCACGTCTTTCTCAGCTGGACCCTGGTGTCGAGCATCTTCCTGCGTGCCTGCCACTGGCACAGTGCCTTCCTCGCCGCCAGTTTTCAATTGTTGTGTTTTTAAGCTTTTAATTTCTAGTTGATTTTCCTCTTGGAAAATTCCGACGGCCTGTTAACTTTATTTTCTCCCCTCTCCTCCTCATTTGCTCCCGCCTTCTTCACATCTGTTATCCATGCTGCTTTCCATTCAGAATCCAGAAAGTAGCACTTTGGTTCTCATTAGATGCTCTCCGTTCTCCGTTTGACAAGCCAAGATGCGCGTCACTGGGGGAACATCGAGATTTTTATTCCCGGTGAAATTGGTGAAGAGGTTTTAATTATTTTCAGATTAACTTTGAAGTGGATCCGCCTTCTCTTACTATATTAGAAACATCAGTTAACTTCCCCGAGCCTCTTCTCTGGTTGCTGTTCTATAAAAATGGGGGCAGAATACACTAATAACTTTTTAAGCTTTATTTTGACGGTAGGTCAGGAGATGGCTCTGTCTCGTGCGGTGCTTCATCAGTGACAGGCCCCTCCCTTTTCTTCTCTCTCCTGGGAGTTAGGGGGTCAGAAGGCTGCCTGCTTCCCCTTCTGCCTGCCTCCCTGTCCCCTTCCCCTCCCTCCCTCCTCTCCGCCCTGCCTCCTCCATTCATTCAGTCGCTCGTTCTTTTATTAATTTATTATCTTTTGAGCCCCTGGACCTGCCTGAGTCCCTGGGGAGAAAGTAGTAAAATGAGACAGGCCGACTTCTGCCCTCATGTTGCTAATTTCTACTAAATGCTTTTTGCAGGTCAGGCACTAGGCCCTCACAAGTCTTTAAGTACCTTGCCCAGGGTCATACAGTAAGGGAGCAGCAGATCCTGGACTGAGGCCAGGCCGACCCCAGAGCCCACACTCTTAACCACTAGATTCCAGGCCCAAGTGAACACACAATTACATTAAAGTGTGGAAAGTACCTCGAAAGGGAGAACTCAGGGTGAGGTAGAATCGTGTTTAGGGCAAGCAGCCCTAGTCAGGTGGGTTGGGAGGGTCAGGAAGGCTTCTGAAGGGAGGAGGCATGGGGACATCGGCCCGCATGGCCCCATTTAGAGGGATGCCATTTGCAGAGACCCGAGATCCAGAGACAGAACAGTGCAGACAAGAACTAAAAGAAATGTGAAGTCTGCTCCTCAAACAGGCCAGGCAGGCTCCTGCCTTCGGCCCTTTGCTCTGATGTCCCCTCGGCTGGGAATGCTCGCCCCCCAGACCTCTCTCCCTGTCTTGCTGCCATAATTCCCTTCAAGTCTTTGCTCAAACCTCAGCTTCGCAGTGAGATTTTCCCTGACTGTCCCCTTTAATCCCACAGCCCTGCTCTTTCAGTTTTTTAATAGCAGCCATCACCTTCTAATCTAGTTTGTGGTTACTTATCAAGGGGGCTGCTCTGCCTGATGCAGTAAAGCTGCACAGACCCGGGTATCAGGACGTGGCCGCCTTCCCTGGTCATTGTGTGTCTCTCCTGCTGATAGGTGAACACCGTGTGGGCAGAGGCCTTTGTGGATTTGTCCCTCATGTGTTCTCAGCACCTAGAATAGTGTCTGGCAGAAAGTAGATGCTCAGTAAATATTTGTTGCATAAATGAACAAATAAAGCACCTGGTTCCGGGTGATTCGAGGGGTAGGAAGTAAGTCAAGAGAAGTATGAGGGTTTTATGAGTTAAGGCTTTAGGTATTACCTGAAGGTAGCTGACTTTTCAGAGTTTCAGGTATGGAGAAGTAGGCTCAGATTTTCAGGTTCGAACAGATCCCTTTGGCTGCAGTGCAGGGGATGATCTGAAAGACGAGGCAGGAAACCAGTACCTTGAAAGAAAGTTTTGTCAGCAGGTAGGAGGTTGGCTACTGTACCAGTCCAAGCAAGATATAAAACGGCCTCTCTGTAGGAGAATATTGTTCTTAGTGGCAAGCAGAGGACATGGATTAGAGATGAACTGAAGGTACAGGTGGTGGATAGCACTCTGGGTGATGAGTTCAGTTTTGGACATAAACAGAGATAAGGACGAACAGGTCTCTAAACCAAGAAGGTCTGGGCTGGAGGTATCTTTAGGTGTTTCCTTTTTGGAATGTAGATAGAGCCTCTCGGTATTAAAGTAGATGTTCTCACCAGGTTGTTACAGTTTCCTTTTCTGGACTTCCAGGTGTGCCCAAGTACAGAGTCCAGGGGTGGGGATCCGCGTAGCTCCTGGCTGAAGGCGTGAGTGGCGAGATTTGCCGCCTCTGCCAGCGGGCTCGGTGGGCAGCAGCAGACTGAAATCAGCAAGTGCAAAGGGCGGGCGAGGAGTGACAGGTGACTGTGCTTAGCGAGGAGGAGGAGCAGAGCGAATACTGCTGAGCAGATTCACCAGAGGAAGGATCCCCGACCTCACCCAGGCTGTGTCAGGAGCCCCAAGTGCAGCCCACACCCAGGGAGCGATGCTGGCTGAGATCGTCAGGCCAGCTGTGTCCTGGGTGCCTGGGTCTATGCAGCTCTCAGGGTGAGGCAGAACAGCCACTCGGATACACCTCCACGACCCTCCAGTTGGGCAGGTGGGGCCTCTCTGTCAATGGTGTGGCTTTCCTGAATGCACAGGGAGCCAGGGTCTCCAAAGAGCGAGCTAGAGGACAATTTGCGGCTCATCAGGAAGAGGAGGAACGACGAATTTCTAGAAGTGGCTGGGAAGTATTTCTTTCCCCTCTTCCTTACCCAACTCAGGGGTCCATTCCCGGGGCGATGGGACCAAGAAGTCCAGGCCTTCCCTTCGGGTTGCTCCCCATCCTCTTGACATCCTTATAGCCTCGGTGCTGCTCAAATCTCTGAACTTCTATTTCTTAACGACAAAATGGGGCCAGTACCATCCTCAGGGCCTTGCCGTGAGGGTAATGTGAGGATTCACATGAGGGTCCTCGCAGAGCACCCGACACAGAGTAAGCGCGGGCAGTGTCCCCAGCTGCTGCTGTTACTAATATTAGAGGTGTCTTCTTGCCATCACACTAAAGCACTAAGAGATTCAGGATGGGAGGACCTCGATGGTGGAGGAGACGATATGAGTCCCCCGTGAGTAAGGAAGGCTCCCCCAAATAACCTCGATCGAGATGGAGGGGGAAGGTCACGTAAAAGTAAGAGTCGGGATTTTGTCCAACTGAGAAAGAACGGGCTGCACATCTCAGTGGGGACAGAGCACAGGCTCTAGTGAAGGGTGGCAGTCCCAAGACCTGTCCCCTGCAACTCACATTTCCGTTCCCCGGTGTCGATGGGAATTCTACTTTAAAAGCAGTCCTTTGCAGGTATTTGTTATGTTATCTCAGTTCTCTGATGCAAGGTTTTCACATTTTACAGTTTCCGAAGTTGAGATGTGACTGAGAAAAGCAACGTGACAGATGGTCTTTTTCTCCAAATCAGTGTCCTCTTAGAATTTAGAAAATATGGTGTTATTATTTTTATTAGTGTTTCTCTCTCTCTCCCTCTTTTTTTTTTTTGTGGTCTCATGGTGGTAGAGGAAAGTTGGAGGGTGGGGAGGGCTCTTGGCTGAGGAAGGAAGAGCTGAATTGGGAGGCTGATTAGGTCAGTGAAAAAGAAGGATTTTAGGATCTTAGCCGGACGCTCCTTGATTACCTTTTATTGTATGACCACAGGGTCCCTCGACATTTGTGCTGTTGCTATTTCTGGTAAATTCATCACTTGTCTCACCCGTTGGAATAGTTGCCACCTCTTAATGGGCCCCTCCATTGTGGAAACCAGCTGCTTGCTTCCCAGAAGTCAGACTTCACGTATGTCATGACATGGCGAGAGGGGAGTTTGAGGGACACGGATTCATGGAACAGAAACATAGAAGTTTTGGGTTTTTTTTTTTTTAATTTTGGAAAGAAATATTGAAAAGCTTAAGCATTAAACCCAGAGCTACAGGAAGCTGATCTGCCAAGAAGTCTTGTCTTACTCATTCAGACATTTGATAAATACTTATTAAACAACTACTTGGTACCAAGTGTACAGTTATTCTCTCTCATGCTTAGTCCATAAGAAAATCATGTGACTAACTCATCCTTCTTTGAGAAAATCATATACTTCTGGGAACATCTCAGGATTGCTTATCATCAATGTGAATTCTTTGGCTGGACTGCTTTTCTAACATTTAGCTGGTGTCATCTGCCTCGATGGCGAACACAGCTAGCTATTGTGGCCACATAGAGGAGACAGGGCTGTACTGGGTCATTCTGGAGGAAGGGAGGGTGAGCGAACACGTTGGGACCAAAATAAAGACATGAGAGGGCTTAGTGAGGACAGTGAGAGACAGGTACAGAACAGGTAGTGGGAACAGGCAAGAAGCAAATAACATGTTGAATGAATTTATGGAGACAGTGATAAAGCTTATCTTTAGAATCATGTGCTCAGTATAGAAGCCATTATTTTTCTCGTTTGCTCTACAAGTATCTTGGCCAAAGGGGCCTTATGTGCAGATTAATTCTACTTCTGGATGATATCAGCAACATACCTAATTAAATTAATAGGCATGCAAGAGCTAAGCAATAACCTGATGACCATTTACAACTGTGTTCTTCAAGCAGTAACTCCGAGTTGCAAGATGGAGGTTGACTCTCAGTATCAGAATTACGTGTCGGGTCTTTGCAAATTGCACAAGTCCAAGGCCCACTCAGCAACAGCTGGAACCACCAGTGAGTTGAGAATCAATGCTTTAGTGCAAGGTTTCTCCACCTTGACGCTGTTGACATTGGGATTGCATAATTCTCTGTCGTGGGCGTCTGTCTTGTACACTGTAGGATGTTCAGCGTTGTCCCCGGTCTCTACCCAGTAGCATCCCCTTCACCAGTTGCCGTAACCAACACTATGTCAGGGCATCACCACGTGTTCCCCGCAGGGCACAGTCTTTTCCTGTTGAGAGCCATTTCCTTGGCGGCCCGTTGTTCCTGATGAAGATCCATAGGATCAGTCAGGAGGTGGTATGTGTGGTGGTGATTTTAAGTGGTCTGTGATGCCTGGCACAAAGGAAGAAATGAAATCTGAACCTTCTACAGCTTGTATATCGTTTCATAACTTGGAGACCCCCCGGCCATGTGCTGTTTGCATGACTTTCTGAATCAGCCCTGCGTTTAAGTTCCTTTTGGATGTGCGTCCGATGTCCTTATTCTTCTTAGTTCTCCACGTTAGCCTCACAGGTGCCCGAACTGTGAATTTCCTCTTCCAGAGCCAGTAGCGAAGTCCCTCTTTCGGGAAATAAATGCATTCAAAAATAAATAAATGCATTCATTCCCCTGTATCTGGAAGGATCCGTGATACCAAGTGAAGATCTGATTGAATTCACCCGACTCAAAAGCGTTCACATCCATAGAAGGCCATGGATTCCGTTAGAACCCACTGGAATTTATGAGCTTTTCTCGAAATTACAAGAGGGGCCAACTCGTTGCTCATCTACAAACTCATGAGAGAAGGAAATCAGAGTGTGTCATTCTGTGAGTATTACAAGGACACATTTTTTTTTTCCTCCTAAGCGCACATACATAGATTATTAGCAGCATCTAATATATGACAAGGACGGACGTGGCCTGTCGAGGAAGACAAATAGCTGTTCTCGTCTCTGTGCAGTGCACTGGGCTTGTCCATCTGGAAGAGTGCGGTGGGCAGAGTTGTGTGTGCAGACTCTTTATTGAGATGGATGGAGGGGCCATTTAAAGAGATACTGTCAGCCAGCAGAGGACCAAGTGAAATTACCGGCTTCCCCGGAAGCAAAAGGATATTTCTCGTTCATTCACAGTCATCTTTATTAGGAAAGGAAGCTCTGGTTTCTGTTTTCTGATCTGCCATCTGATGGCTGTTAGAGACAAAGAAGGCATGACAGTTTAGGGCCTTTCTTCTTTACTGCCGACATGTCAGAGGAGACCCCCAGGTCATATCCTATGGTAGCAAAAAAAATGTTATAAGATTAAAAATAATATTCTCCAAATCCAACCAGTAATCCTCTTTTTATTTTTAAAACGATGTGATACCAGGCTATAAAAAAAGGTAGCTGATAAGAAGACTTACAGAGGCGGTTAGAAGCAGTAGAGGGATGGAGAGAATGGGTTTAGGAGTTTTGGCAGGAATGGAACTTACTTTTTTTTTTTTCCCAAGTGTACTTTTTAACATTTTGGAACAGTTTTTGATTTACAGAAAAGTTATGAAAATAGTACAGAATTCCCATGTATCTTGCATTCTGTTTCCCTTATTATATTATGGTACATTTGAGAGAAACTTGTTTTTATAAGATAGCTACTACGGTCCAGACTGTGCATGTCATCTAGATGTTCCACCTAAATTAGCTCCTTTCAGCCTCACCAGGATCCTGACAAATGGGTAGTCCAATCCCCATTTCGAAGGCAAGAAAAACCCAGTGGTTAAAAAGATTGAATAATCTACCCAAATCACCAAACTAGGAAGTGGCAGAGCCAGGATCACAGCCTGTCTCTTTCCTTGTGGATTCTGTCCACAGGTTCTTAAGGGCTGCTCCTTGTCAGTCTCTGAGTCAGTACTGAGCTGTCGGATGAATGAGATCGTACACCTGCCTTCACAGAAGTGATGTGTGAATCGAGAATTCAGCAGGGCACATAATACTAAGAAAGGACTGTTGTGAGTGAGGAGGCATGTACCAAGCACAGCGGTGCCACCACGGAGCCACCTCTTAACTTTATCTGGGCACTGGAAAGCACATCACCCACAACATAAGACATATTGGTCTTGTGGATTGGTGGAAGATGCGGGAAAGGGAGAACAGGCCATTCTGGGCAGGAGAACCGAATGGGCCAAGGTCATGAAGACATAAAACGGCATGGCATATTGCCCGAACTCCAGGGGCTTCCCTATGGGCCAGTGTATTTCATACAAAGTATAGAATATGGGAGGATGGATCGGGAAGGTGCCGGAAGATTGGAGAGTAGGCAGGAGCTAGATCATGGGAGGTCTGGTGTGGCATGCCATGCCAGGGAGTTCAGGCTTTTCCAGAAGACGATGAGAATCCACTGACAGCCTCGAAGGAGAAGAGTATTCCAGCCAGACCACTCAGCCCTCGGGATAGAGAAGAGATCGTGCCACAGTGGGGGAGAAGGTCGGAGGGTGCAACAGCAAAAACAGTCCGGTTAGGTGGGAGTGTCCGTAATGCAAAAAAGAAATGATCACTGCCTTAGACTGAGGAGGGGGCGGGGGGCAGCAACAGAATCAGTCAAAAATGGGTGTCCAGGTAAGATGAGGTATGGGATTTGTAGATGACCTCGTTTCCCAGCTTAGCAGATTGGGCGGGGAACACAAGAGGAAGCGCAGATTTAGGGTGAGAAAATGCACTGAGCTCTTCTACCCCTGTGATTTTGCTGTTATGGTGGGGATGGATGATATTTAACTATAGCAAATGCTTCTTCATAATATACTACATTGGTGCCCCACTGTGGTGGAAGTTCTGTTTCGCCCGTTGGGCATTCATATTCACGTTCCCTTTCTACAAGCATCATCAGAATATCTTTTTTTTTTTCTTTCAAAAACCATTCCTCTCTTTGTCTCAGTTGGTTTTCAGTGTACATAAGGGGTGGAGGGATAAAAGGGCATGGCCCAGTGCTGGCCAGCAACGGACCACAGCCATCTCCCTGGCCATGGCCATTGGTTCAGGGAGGAGGTCATATGTCCCAAGCTGAGTGCATCAGAACTAATGAGGGTCAGGCCAAGGATTTTTGCTGGAACTTCTGGGAAAGATTTTTCACTGCAGTTGCTAAACTATGAGGAGGTTAGACTGGAACCTCCATTAGTCATTTTGCCATCATGTCAAAGGTCCCCAAGACCACCCCTAGATTCTTCGGTTTGCTAGGAGGAGTCACTGGACTCAGTGTGAGTTGTGAGTCATACTCGTGGCTATGACTTATTACAGCAAGAGGACATAAAGCAAAATCCCAAAGGGGGAAGGCCAGAGGTGGTCAGTCTCAAGCTTCCAGAATCTTCTCCCACTGGAGTCACACAGGACACACTTATTTCCTCCAGCATTGAATGGTGACGATATGTGTGAGATGCTGTCCCCCAGGGAAGCTCATTAGAAACTCAGTACCCAGGGTTTTTGGTGGGGGCTGCTCACGTAGGCACCCTCTACCTAGCATGTGTCAAAATTGCAGACACTAAAAAGAAGAACAGGTGTTCGTCATAAGCCACAGTGTTTGCAGTTTAGACACAGAGGGGCGTTCTTACCAGGGAGCCCCGGGAACTTTCCCGGAACCCAAATCTGCACATGCTAGTAGTCAGGGGCCGACGCTGCAAGAAGGCCTTGTCAGGGAGAGCCGTCTTAGGCCAGCCGTGTTACTTCTCTGCTGCACAGCCACACCACACCGCCAGAGGGAATGCAAATCTGGGAGGCTGACGAGAGTGACAGAGTCCAGATTCTATGGTGCCCTAGTCCCTAGTTCCAGCCATGCTTGAAGCAAAATTTCCCTTTTTTTGACTTCTTAAGTCAGTATAAATTTCTGTCACTTGTGGCCTTCAGAAGCATGCCGGTTAAATAGAACTCATTCTGAATAAACGAAGTGTTCTGTTTCAGCTTTCCCACACATTCCTCATCACCGTTTCCTTACTCAGACAGAAGGGGTCTTCCTCCGTGACCAGGACCGGTTTGCAATCCACGTTCGTAAATTCTTGGTACTTTGATAAATCTTCTTTAGCATTTTAGAGGATTATTCCTCTAGATGGGAAAAGTTCGATTTTCGGAGCCTATTAATCCACACGCGTAACCTACATTAAAATTTCGACCTAGCTGAATATCTCCTTGATCTCGTTTTTACAAATTACTCTTTCTCCGAGAAATTGGCCTCTGCTCATGATAAGCGGTGCCTCTCACTTGGGCTCTGTCCTGGGCTTTCTTCCTTGTTTGGCCTAATTAACTGTGTCATCATTCAAGCAAATTAGGTGTGTGCCTTCCTGGGACATCAATTAAGAAATAAATCAGTGTTTGTCAAAGTGGAAAGGTGACATGTTGAAAGATAAATTTTCCTCGTAGTCTTGTGCAGAAGCAGCAGGAAATGAAGGAGGTGGCTTCACTGACAGGCACACGTGCAGGGGAAATGCACGGGAAGGATCTCAGAGATCGAGACCCAGTTCAGTACTTCCTGTTGCAAAGGTATGAAAGGTTCCGAAAGTCTTTTACTTGTGCGACGCAGGTCTCTGTTTTTATCATTAGCCGCAGGTCGCTCTACCTTTTCAATCCAAGGATGTCTGTTCAATGAGTGTTTATTGAATGGCTGGTGAAAGGAACGAATGAATCTGTAAAATAAATGGGTTTGACTGGGCGAGCTCAGTGTCCCTTTCAGGTTTATGAAACTTACACCAATTTACACTGTCTGAGGTAGAGCCAGAACCGTATAAAGTAAGAGTCCCTTTGATGCCTCTGTTGCCCTCACACCCTGCATTTAGCGGCCAGTACATCCTGCTGGCTTTGCCTTTGAGGTGTATCCCAATCCAAGTCTAGTAGATGCTAAAAAAACTAGTCCTTGAATAAACACAATTAGGTCTTCAGCCTCTGTGGCTTTGGGTTGTACAGTCTTCTTTTTCACCCTTTCTGTTCCTAGAAAGCAGTAAATCACAGATGCTCTGGAGTCACCAAGGGGACTTGAACACAGAGGTTCTCTCTAGGCATGAAACACCAGCCAAGGCAGGAATGGAGACACAGAGTAAAGGGGAATGATGAAGTCAGCCCCAAACCTGGGTTTCCAAGAGAATTTAGCTCTCCCAAGTCAGTGGTGACCCTCTGGCTCAGCCTGGCGAGAATCTCTTAACATTTGTCTTCCAAACCCATGCTAGATTCCAGCCTCTGTCTCTGGAGGATAGAAGCGGTTGCAGTAGGAGGTGGGGTTTCAAATACCTCTTATGCTTTTCATAGTAGCGCACAGTAGGTACACATCCCCAAACGTTCGTTTCTCTGACTTAGGTTTTGAGAGATACACTGATCACCTGTGACATCAGCTCTGTAATTTTTTTATTTTTTTTAATTTTGGGGAAGAAAATGTGTTTTCCTTGTAGAACTAGAAGAAGAGCATTCCAGACAGGATGGGGGCAGGCAGCATGATGCCCTCTGGGTACTACTGTAAGAGTAAAAGAGCTTTATCTCCAGCGGCAGAAACAAGAAGGCACTAGACCCCATCAGGGAATCACTGCTGTCACAGGCATCGTTAAAGTTCAGGAGACTGGTCCACTCGATATGTGTGTGTCATGAATCGAACAGTGCGTGTCCACAATGCACAAAGAAGGAAATTAAACTCCTGTGCTTCTACTTCGTAGAGTTGCATGTTGTTAACATTTTAGTGTATTTCCTTCCGAGCACTTTTCCGTGCATGTAAAATTATTTTTTTTAATATGAAATTAAGATCATATTATAATACTGTGTGTATATTCTTGGGTTTTTTTTTATTTTCTTAACTACATATTGCCACTGTTGTCCCGCGTTCAGCACTGCGTCATTGTTATGCTTCTTGGTGTTTCGTGGTATGGCTGTATTATTATTAGTCTATTCGAGTCTTCTGTTTTGGAGTCTCAGGCTATGTGAAACCTTTTTGGATATTCTAAAAAATAGCAAAACGCTAGGCCTCTCTTTGGAACCTCGTACGGCCGTGCCCTGAGGCTGCACACACGCAGACGTGTATAGGCGCTCTGAGCTCAACAGTGCATTGTTGAGGGGCTACAAAGAGTCAGGTAGCCCCGTGTTCAAGTCCCAGTCATGGCTGTGTGACCTCGGATGAGCCAATTAACCTCTCGTTGCTGTACGTTCCTCATATGAAGATGGGGCATCTTCTCTGCCAGTTCTGGAGGCTGGTCCAAGGATTGGACCAGATCATCTACCCCTCTGTCCCCTTCACTTCGCCCAGCTGCAGTTATCTTCAGGTTAGAAGTTAATCTGCCGGTAAATCCTGCAGGACAGAGTGATGATGATGCAGTTAAGCCAAACATCTGGGAGCTCTTTAAGAAGAAGGATGCCCAGGCCCACCCCTCACAGACAAAGACAGAATCTCTGGTGTAGGCACTGGACATCCATATTTTTCCAAGCTCCTTAGATAATGCCAAAGTGCAGCCAGGGTTGAGACTCACTGCCCGGAAGTTACTGAAGCAGAGTCTGCTGGCCACTGCAACAAGAGGGACATTGTGTCTTGACCGTTCTGTCACGGGGCTAGGGGGCAGGGTAGTATTTGGGAGAAGTGGTTGGAGACAGGATTAAAATCCTGGCACTCGTGCCTCCCGGGGAAAAGTGCCAACCTGTTTATTCTGTGTCAAGAGCTCAAACAATGATCAGAATCCAATCGGACATCATAAATGCCAGAAAAGGTCAGGACGGGGCCTGTCATGGAATGGCGTGCCCGCAGCCGAGCTGGGGTTGGCACTTGGTCAACTCCAACTATTCGCTGCCACACAGCACAGAGGGGGGACTTGGCAAGGGCCCGGCACATGGTGCCGGAGCCACAGAACGGAGGCTCACGTGGCTCTGTTGCTTTTGCCGAAGGAGGAGAAATGCTATTTTCTCAGCAGTGGTTCTCCTTGACTCATTAGTGGAGTTGGCATGTGGTTATTTTGTAACTTCTCGGCAAATATTCATAGAAAGAGGAGTGGAAGGCGGGAGGTAGTACTGTTTACTGACCTCCTATTTTGTGCAGGCCTTCCCAGGGTGGAAGGCCTGTCCCCCTCCCACTGGGCCCACTGCACATAGTACAGCCGAGGGACCTGAGGTCACATGGCCAGCAAGTGGCCAAGCTGGGAATTTTGTCCCAGTCAGCAGAACTTCAAAGCCTGTACTTTTTCCTTAGGACTATACATCTCAAGAGTTCAGGGGATTTAATTAGACCGTTTCTGGGTAATCCACTCTTGATTATGATGACCAGAAGGAAATCCCATTGTAGGCTATTTAAAGGAACTTTTGTCATAAGTTCGTTAGGCCAACCCAGGTAATAGAACAAGGTGTACTTGAGCGGGCCACTCCCCACAGTGTGCCCACATGGGAACCCCACTGGCTTCTTAAATAAAAGAATATTCCAGTATTAAGGGGTGACAGTGGCATGAGTGTGAAGCATAGATGCCTGTGGGCTTGAGGTATTTACCTGCCAGGCCTTTTATTAGAAGAACATACAGGAATCCATTGCCAGGCCTTTGTATGTCAGTGTAGATGTGGGACCATCAGTGCTTTTCACACCTTTTTAACTGTATCCCATGATAAGAAATACAATTTACCTCACAATCTCAAAAATATATGCATGTGCGTGTGTACACACACCTCTACATATATGTACACACACAAATAGAGACACACCTATATAGACACATTATCTAGATGTGCAACTAAATCAATATCTTCATAAAACAGTCCTTCACCTTACTATGTTCAATGAATTTTTATGTTTCTCCTCTAGTCGGCATGCTTTACTTTTTAAAATGCTTATTGAAACCCACTAAATTAATTTCAATTCCCCCTAATGTATTACAAACTCTAGTTTCAAAAACACTGGACCAGAAGGTCTCTTAAGATGTCTATTGACTCTGTATTAGCATTCTGAAATTCGGCAAAGCTGCCAGTAATCAGAGAGACCATAAACTCGTTTTCTAGACTCCATGTGCTGGCAGGGGCCACGGGGATCTCATTTAGGCCGCTTCCCTCTCGCCTGGAAGATCTTCCTTTAAATGAGCTAACCTGTGTAGCAGTGTCAAGCACCGTAGCTGGCACATAGTAGGGGACTCCATATGTCTCATTTTCTGTCTTCCTGGGTAGGCATCCTGTTTTATTCATGTCTGTCTTCCTAGCAGCTAGTACAATGCTCGGCATTGGGCTCAGTAAATTGATGGGGAGAAAAAAATGGAAAAAAAAAATGTGACTCAGTTCTCTCTCTCTCTCCTTTAACCTTCGGGAAAGGTTGCAGTCTGCCTTCATAATGCAATTCATTTATTTTTTAAGTAGCTTCAACTCGGGGACATGTATCGAACGCCTGCTGTGTGCCAGGCCATGTTGGATATGGAAGATACTCAACAGTGCACGGGAAAGGGAAGGGATTCTTGTTATTGAGGGATTCCTCTATAGATGGAGAAGGGGAAGGAAGAAGCAGAAACGGCTGCAAAGTTATGTGGTGGTCGTTGAATGTGCAGAGAGTTTACCAAGGGTGCTGGAGGCCTCGAAGACAGAGAAGCAGTTCTGTTCAGGAGAGGCAGGAAAAAATTATAGAGGGGATGTACCTGACCTGGGCTGTGAAGGTTAAGTGGGAGTTTTTGAGGGGGTCAAGTAAAAAGGCAAAAAGGAACACCTTGGCAAAGGTATGGAGGGGTGATCCTGCAGGGTAGATTTGGGGCACAGTGATCGTGGATATGGGCAAAGCTTGGTTCTTGGGGGAGCAGGCAGGCAGGGTGATTGAACACTTAGCTTTGGGGCCCAAGATTCCCGTCTGAATCCCTGAACCGACTCTTTCTACCTATAGGTTGAATAAAGCCCCCCGCCCACAAAAGATATCTTTGTCCTGTGAAAAGTTAAGCTATGTGACAAAAAGGACTTTGCAGGTATGATTTAGTTAAGGATCTTAAGATGGAGAGTGTATAGGTGTGTCCTAACTGTAGTTAAGTATATGTGATATAATAAAATACATATATTTGGTCTTTGTCCCTGGTTCCTGACACAGAGCCTCTGAACTTCTTGGAATTTCCTGGGTAATCGGACTGTCTTTTACTCTAATGAGGCTACCCTCGGTGGGTCCCTAGGTAGCTTTAGGACAGGGCCAGGTGCCAGAAAGACCAAGGTGTGATTAGAGGGTTGGAACCTTCAGCACCCCCACCCTAGTGCTGCGCTCAGAGAAAGGGAGATGGGCCCAAGATTGAGTTAATCATCAACGGCCAATGTTTCCATCAGCCATGCCTGCAAATGAGACGGCCGAGGGGAGCAAGCTGATGGTGGAAGCAGAGACTGGAGGGGTGCGCTGCGAAAATACAGGAAGTGGCCACGAGCCAAGGAACGCGGGCAGCACCGAGGAGCTGCCAAGGGCAGGGAAACAGATTCTCCCCTCAGAGCCTCCAAGAGAACGTGGCCTGCCCTCCCCTTGCAAGATTTCATGCTCCCCTCCAGAACCGTAAGATCCCAAATCGGTGTGGTTTTAAGGCACCGAGTTTGCCGTAATTTGTTAGCAGTTAGAAAGGCGATACCCAGGTGGTCTTTGGAATTGACTTCTTTAAGCCTCATGTATAAAAATGGGGATAAATGGGAATGATCATCCATGAAAGACTAACCTCCTGGGGTTATGGTGAGGATTGTGTATAGACACCTTAACATGGGGTGTAGCCAACGCCCTGGCACATAGTAAGGCCACATTCGTTTATGGGAGTAGGCAAGATGAGATAAGGAAGGCAGTCACAGATTGGATTTACGTTTTGTTGAAAATGCTGGCTAGCTTGTATTTGAGGAGAGGGGACCATATCTGTCTCCTCAGCACATAGCCTGGGCCCTAGCCTGCTTAGCATTCCGTAATTAATTGATAAACGACCGAATGCATGCTCTGTTGTATTTAGAGTTTCTAAATCAGGGAGCGGGGATGAACACTACAAGAAATCATTTGTAGACGGGGAGAGTACAGGTGGAGCAACCAGTATGGCCACCACAGTGATCCAGGTGAGAGGCTCTTTGCGTTATCATCTCTCATGTAGCATTTCTGGGCTCACGCCCTTTCATTCTGTTCTCAGAGCAAAAGAACAGCTGCAGACTGTCCTCAGAGGGTCTCTCCTCTGCCATTAATTTGTTCTTCAGCCTTCTCTTTCCAAGCAACATGACCCAAATTATTCTGGCGTTCCGTCGTTCAGAGTATTGTAATGCCTTACAGATGTTGCAGGCGATGGCCCAGAGGACAAATTTGACTTGCACGTGTGTCTTTTAAGTGACCTCCGCATCCTTTTTCTTAAAAAAAAAAAAAAAAAAAACATGAGAAATGTAGATCACCATGGTCTTATGCTAAAATGGAAGGAAAGGAATTTAAAAAAAAAAAAAATGTTCACAAGGACAAAGATAACAAGAGAGGAGAACAGCAGACAAGGGACGTCAATAAGTTTGGGGGCCACGTCGCAGATGAAGTTGTGAGAACTGGCATCACAGAATAGCAAGCTACTTAGGTGGCAGGACAGCAAATGGGCTACTTGATCCTGCTGACCCCAGACAAGGCTCAGCCATGAGAGTCTCCAGGTGTGGAATGGGTCTGAGTATGAGCCGATTGGTCAACAGTCTGCGTAAAAAACAGCTGGATCACTAACCCTTCCTATGGCCCAGGCAGCCAGGTGGACATTCCTTCTCGGCCCACACAGAGCTGCAGCTTTTCTCTTGGGTCACACTGCACCCATGTGGCCCTAGACACAGCTCATCACGCATAGAAGGGATTGGGGCAAGGCGCTGGTGTAAAACTAGGGAGATCGTCTGAAAGTCCTTGTCCTGAGATGGAAGACCTCTACTCAGAGCTCAGAAGACTTGAGGCCAGTTTCGTATCTTCCAGACAGAAAATTGTATGATGTCTCTGGGGAAATGGCTCAGACCAAGTCCGGTACTGACGTTGGGTCACTCTGCTGGGCCCGTGGAAGGTGATTTTTAATTTACTACTCTCAGCTTCCAGCCCACCCTCTGGACTCTGAGTAAGCGGGACTAGGACTTTGATACCATGTCAGTGTCGCCACTGGCTCCTGTGAGGTTCTACAAATAGGGGCATTAGAGAGAATCAGCCCAGGAGGGCAGGGGGCAGAAGGGACTTGCTCCTGCCAGTCTATTTTTGGCAAAACCATCTCAACAGGGTTTCTTTGCCTCGTTGTGCAGTTCATTCCAGCTTCAATCTGTCCCCTCCTCATGCCCGCCTGGGGTGCTCCTTTCTCAGAGGTCTGGGCCCCAGGTCTGTCCTCTGAGCCCCAGGACCATCCCCCAGGATGGTCCAAGCTCTTAAAGTCTAGTAATCCTAATTCCTTCCTTTTGTTTCCCCAGCCCTAGGTGCTATTTATGCGATACCTCAGTATTCCTTTTTTGCTTCTCCAGTCCCCCATACTTGGCTAGCAACCCTTTATTGAGGTCCTTCTGCTTGAGGTTCCTGTTTCTTGATTGGACCCTGATAGATGGACCCAGGAAAAGGCCGTGACTGACTTCATCACTCTTTAGTGAAGGCCGGCACGCACAGGAGATATTGGCCAAATGGTACAGAGTTCCAGTTATGAGATTAACAGGTTTGGGTCTCTAGCATGCAGCATGGTAATGATAGCTGATAACACTGTATCATGTACTCGAATGTCGCTGAGAGTGTTAAATGTGGCGGGATGGATGGAGGTGGTAGTTAATACCACAGTGATAATCGTTTTGCAGTTTATAAATGTATCGAATCGCCACATTGTACACCTTAAACTTACACAGTGTCACCTGTCAATTATATCTCAAAGCTGGGGTAAAAAAATACTTTTTTTTTTTTTAAAAGCCCGCCCACAGACTCAAAGCTGCTGAGTCCTTTTTAACGCCTCGTTCATACGTTCTGTGAAGAGTCAGTAGACATGGGAGGAAAAACTGTAAAAGTCAGAGGTCAGTTCTGACACATTGAAAACAAAAAGAAGAAACAGGTAAGTCAGAGAGGAGCAGACAACTTTAAAAGCTGAAATTAATGTCCTCAGAGAGATGAAAGAGCTATTTCAGTCATAAACCACGAACGGGACCCTACATAAAGAAACGTTCAAAAAACCAAGAGCGCTAGGAAATTAAAGATGTGAGCGCCGATACTTAAAGAAGTCCGCAGTTCGAAGACAGGGTTGAGCAGTTCTCTTTAAAAAGTGACACGAAAAGACGGGGTTCTGGAAGGTGGCCGATGGGAGATAACTAGAGGATCAGTGAAGGGGTCCCACATCTGATTAGTAGGAGATGAGGAAATCTCTCTCTTTTGGGGCTCACCAAATGCGCCACACAATGAGTAATTTAAAAACACCATAGCACATCCTTGGGTGGTAAATTCTGACCCTGGCACTTAACTACCGTTTGGTCTTAAGAACGTTACTCAGTAGTTCTGGGATTCTCTTTTCTTGTGCATAAATGGGGATGGAAATACTTAGCCCCTCATAGAATTGATGGGAGCTTAAATCATATGATACACACAGACATCCAGGAGAGTCCTTGACACAGTATTACGTAAACATTGTATTACTAACAACAATAAACAGCATTATTCTGCAGAAGATTCTTTAGCTTCCTATCATTCTTTAACAGGGAGCATTACCATCTGTGTTCTTTTAAATGACTTTAGCCTCACGTGAAAGAAACACAAACTAGCATTTATTGAACAGCAAATGCCAGTCGCCTGGCTAACTTTTCTCCACTTTATCAGATAAATTACTGATAAAAATCCACAAGGTCCAGGTGTTTTACATCCATTATTAAGAAGCTGAGGCTGGGAGACCATGCCTGATTTCGAAGCTCTGTTGGCCTCTTCACCTCTGAGAAAGGGAATTACCTGGCCACAGAGGCAGCCTGCTGCAAAGTTTTCAGGGGGCCATATTGGCAAACAGCCTCCACATTTTCTAGCTAATTTAAAAACAGGAAGGTGTTCTGAAAGGAACTCAGCTGACGTGAATAGTCCCAAGTGAGGACTCATTCTTTCAAGCATGGACAAGGCCACCCAGCAGCTGACAACGTTAATAAAATTGTCAGGCAGAATAGCTTAAAGTTATCCAAATTGTTATATGTACCTAAAAGGGCCAAACAGCTCTTGTCTTTGTTCATAAAATGAACATCTGTTAGGCTGGCATTCATACTTCGCGGCTGGACCTCACTCCTCCTAGGATAATCAATTATGTATCGGGTTTTTACCCCCTTCTCTAGAATGGTCCCAGTAGTCAGTGCATCTCCTTGATATGTCTTTGTCCTAAATATTGACTCGAAGGACAGATAAAGAGCTTCCCAGACAAGAAAAAGCTAAAGGAACTCCTCACCACCACACTAATATTACAAGAAATGTTAAAGGGACTTCTTTAAGAAGAAAAGATTTTAAAAAAAGAAAAAGTATTAATAATAAATAGCAATAACTACATATCTTTCAACAATTACTTTATATGTAAATGGATTAAGTGTTCCAATGAAAACACATAGGGTGGCTGAATGGATAAGAAAACAAGACACTTACAAATGCTCCCTAAGAGACTCACTTTAGATCGAAAGACATACACAGACTGAAAATAAAGGGATAGAAAAAGATATTTCGTGAAAATGGAAACAAACCAAAACAAGCTAGGGTCGCAATACTTATACCGGGCGAAATAGACTTTAAAACAAAGGCTATGACAAGACAAAGAAGGACCCAGTAATTCCACTTCCGGGTATTTATCCGAAGAAACCCACAACACTAATTCGAAAAGACACATGCATTCGTGTGTTCATTGCAGCAGCATTTACAATAGCCAAGATCTGGAAACAACCTAAGTGTCCATCAGTAGATGAATGGATAAAGAAGAAGTGGTACATATATACAAAGGAACATTTTCCACAAAAGAGAATGAAATCTTGCCTTCTGTAGCACACGGATGGACCTAGAGGGTGTGATGCTAAGTGAAATAAGTCAGACAGAGAAAGACAAATACCATATGATTTTATTTATATGTGGAATCTAAAAAACAAAATAAATGATCAGACCAAACAAACTCATAGATACAAAGAATATTTTGATGGTCACAAGAGAGAAGGGTTGGAGGATCGAGGAAAAGGGGGAAGGGATTAAGAAATACAAATCGGTAGTTACAAAATAGTCATTGGAATGTAAAGTACAGCATAGAGAATGTAGTCAGTAATAATATAACTGTAATTAATGTCAGGTGGGTATTAGACTAATCAAAGAGATCACAAGTGATGTAAATGTCTAATCACTATGTTACACACCTCAAACTAATGATTTTGTATGTCAATTGTAATTGAAACAAATTTTTTTAAAAAATATTTTTACTTTTTTTTTTTTAACTGCCCCCTACTGAGAGACCTTGAAATCAAGCATCGGATGCAACAAGCATGTCTTGAGCTCTACCTGTGACAATGCTTCACCCTGTGCTGGCCCCTTGGTACACTAGTTCATACTCTCCGAGGCTAGTTTTTCTAGTGAATTAATAACTGGACATTATCTAGCAGTCATTTCCAGGTTGGTTATGCCTAACACAGTGCTCGGCACTCGCGCAGTGATGAACACGTGCCTGCCGTGTGTATGAGGGAAAGGGGTCTTGGGACTAATTTCTTTCTTTCATTCTGGTAAACAGCACAGTCTGAATGTTGTATCTTAGAATTATTAGGAGGACCTGAAAAGCCAGAATTTAAGCAACTTTTAATAATGACAATGATAATCATTTGCAAAGAAGAACCGTGCCCCCCAGTAGATGTCTTTTGTTGGGTCAATGAAAGTCAGCCTCTCTCAGCCTCGGTCTTTATATCTGTAAACTGGGAATGAAAAATCTCGGACTTAAAGTGTTGGTATTTGGATTATTTGAGATAATCCACGTGAAATACACAGATTGGCACCTGACACAAGAATCGGGGCTCAGTAAATGGATATTTCCTAGTCCTCCCCTTTTCAGCATTTGTACAGGCACTTCTTATATGCGCAGACCCATCGCAGAGCCTGTGGGGACAGAAATGAGTTGTAACAGGTGTTATAGGTTGGGGGGAAATGGAACATTAAGAGGTTGACAAGCCCATGGATCTCACTATACAGGAAAAGGTGTGGAATGGTTAATATCGTTAGCAAGTGATGGACAGAAAATTACAGATATCTGGTCCTCCTCATCGCTGTTATATTCATTCATTCATTTAGCAAATATTGATTAAATGCCTACAATATGCCAAGCATATCAGAGTTGTATACCACTGCTGTGTCTAAGTTCATTGCAAAATTGTACTAAAAACAGCTTTCTGGATCATCTTGGCACTCCTAAGGCCCAAGCCCTTCCATATAATCCCTCCCTTGCCGGTGTGCAGCCTCTTGCATGCACCCATTGGAAAGAAGCTCACCTGGCCAGTTTTCTATCTCTGGGCATCTTGAGCAAACCTTGTACAAGCCTAACCCAGTGTCTGCCTAACTTCCTGCCCCTGAGTTGAGTTCTGTACGTGCAACCCTACTGCCAAAGCCGATTGATTCTACGATTGGCCTTTTGTCTTTCAGATAATCGAAGATCGCTTTTTCAGCTCCCTGCAAGGCTTCTCTCCTCCAGGCCAAACAGTAAGGATTCCTCTAGGAGAAGGGATTCCAAGGTCACCAGGATATCTGTCTGGGGGCAGCAGGACACAGTCACAAAACCAGCATAGGGACTTATTCCTGTTCCACTCTGCCATCTTCTAGGCTTGTGTGACCTTGAGCCACTGAATGCATCTCCTTTAGGCTTCTCAAAAGGAAGTGGAGGTCACAATGCTACCTAGACTTAGGTATTTGGAGGATTCATTGATGAAATTTTACTTAAGAGGGCTGTGTGTGGTGGAGTGGGTCCCGTTTGTCCTCAAGGGCAGTGCTCCTGACTTGAAGTGACCGGGTCTGAGGTCACAGATGAGGAGGCAGAGGTACTCTGGGAAGGTAGGCAACTCCCAGAGTGGCACATCTGTTAGTAAGAAGATCAGGCGTGAGACCAGCTGTCACTGCTCTGTCCCCATTGAATGACAGCCAGTCTCTGCAGTGCTTGAACACTTGGTATGCACACTGTGGTACTCGAGGGCCAGTCAGCAAGATACTGTCCTTCCTAAGAGTAGAGAAAAAGACCGGATAACCAAATGATTGTATCAGAATCTGAGTCCATCACATACATAGGCTGGTATTTCTCAACTTTTAATGAGCATCAAAGTCTGTCCCCTTGGGAACTAACTGTCAGATCCTGGTCCCAAGTCCTTGAAGATTCAGTTCTGCAGGTACTTGAGTGGGGCCTGTACTCTTGTGAAACTGATGCAGTTGTCTTCAAGGGGGCAACAGAGAGGAAATATGCCTAGCTTCTCAAAACCTAAGTGAGCTGAATCGTGTAAGGCCAGAGAAGACGGAGTACCTGGAAAAGAAGGAAATGTTCTACCTGATTGTTTTGTTTCATGTTTTTTTTTGTTTTTTTTTGTTTTTTTTTCATTTTAGTTTAGCTGGAACATGTAAAAACAGCATCATTAGGAGGCTTATCTGCATGCTTTAAAAAAACGCCTCAGCAAAAGTCTTTCTAGTAGCAAATGAACATCTTTGGTTTGCCAAATTCTGGGCCAAATCCTAATTCTATCATTTCAGTTAGGAGAGCTTTTGGCTGCAAATAACAGTTATTTAAGCCATAAGGAAGTAGGGAGTCCAGTGCCTGTGCAGCAGCTCTACAGTGTCACCAAGACCCCAGATTCTTTTCAGCTTTTTCCATTTTTAGCATGTTGGCTTTTTGTCTTCATGTTTTTTGCCTCCTGGTTACAAGATGGCTGCCATAGCCCAAGGCATCTTATTTTCACTCCAGGATCTCAAGCAGGAAGGAAGTAGCAAGTCCAAAATTCTTTCTTTTGAAGGCCCTGCCTTTTTATTCAGGATAAGAACCTCCACCGCAGGCTTCCCTTTACCTCTTCATGGTTTAGAAATTGGTCACAAACCGAGTCCATGACCAGCTTATCCCTGGGGAGTAAAGAGAGACCTACCTTCCTTGAAATCAGGAATTTCCACCTGCTGCCTAACCATAAAGGCTCAGTCGTATTAGCGGGAGAGAAGCGGGAAGGCTTTGGGGTAGATGACAGTAAGTCTCTCCCATGACATTCAGAAAGGATAAGTAACTTTCTCAGTAGTCAAATGTATGTTTGCCTTTGAAGTCCATGTGCTTCCTTCTTTGCCATCCGGCGTCACACCACGCAGTCTTCTAGTAAACCAGAGATGCTTTCTGTTTCAGCAAGCCTTAGAAATAACCTAATACCCTACCCTCACTTCACAGACGACAAAACGCAGGCTAACATCAGGGAAGGAGTTTAACTGAGTTTCCTCAACTCTTTGGTGGGCCGTGAACCAAGCCCCCCGTCCTCGGTTCCTTGGTGCTTTCGCGCCGCCAGCTCAGCACGTCGGGGCCGCTTTTGGTTTAGTGTGTACTTCATGGTCCACTATCGTTTTTGACACCAGATGCCCACCTGTTAAATGCTCTTAACCGGATTCCTGGTAGGTAATTGGATGTCCACAGTAAATTATTGTAGCTGTTGCATTTCGATGGACCTCAGCGGCAGAGCTGTGGTGCTTCAACACGAGGGACGTGTGGGCATGGGTGGAGTCCAAAGGGGTCCAGTTGCCAAGGTAAGAGGCCATCGTGGCACTCGGTGGCAATGAGCCAGGGATTGGGGGGGGGGCCATTTTTCTTTTGAAATGTGCAAATAACTTTTAAAATAAGTTACTTTTGCTCCAACTCTTGGAGACTTTTTTTTTTTTTTTTTTTTTGAGAAAAGCATGGCTGGTGGGGAAGATCCTGGGGAACGAAAGAGAGAATGATTAGAGGAAAAAAAATCGCATTCCACGTTTAGGGAGTGCGATCCGGGACGTGGACACTGCAACTCGTTCGTGGTGCGTGGCCGGTCAGCATTGTAGTTGAGTTTCTCCACCTTGAATAATGGCGTTAATAACTGTAACTGCCACGCAGACTTGTTCTAAAGATTAGATGAGTCTGCACTACATGAAATGCTCAGAACAATGCCTGACATTTAGTAGACGCTCAGTAAATATTAACTGCTGTTTCAATTTCGGTAATTTTGCAAGATTCGACCCTCTAGAACCCATAGTTTGTTGTAGGAGAGGAACGTGTGTACATTACTTTGAGCAGGGATATGATACTAGAACTTTTTTTTTTTTCTGTAATCCTTCCAACGGCCTGCGAGATCAATATTAATATTCTGATTTCACAGAGCAGAAAATTTGGAGGATCCAGAAAGGTTAAGCTCTCTATTCAAGCCCAGAAATACATTTACACCAAAGCTGATGTTTGTTCTGCTCTTCAGACAGGAAACCCGACTCTGCCTGAGCGATGGCTAAGTCCTGCTCTGGGGTACAGGCCCCTCCTGGGCCTTCTCTCTTGCCATAGTTTTTCTTTCTTCTATTATAGTTTCTTTCAACCAAGGGACCGGACGGTCACTTTCTCTTTGCGTCGTCACCTTCCTTTAACGGGGTCAGCATCAGGGCAGATGATGGTACCCTCCCAAAAGGAGTCAGGGAACCAGAGTCTGGGTCAGAAGGTGTGTCACCTGTGGTCCAAGGACATGTTAAGTCATCTCGATGGAGCCCAATGACAGTCGTGGTTAAAGTTGGCACTTTTCTTTGAAGGGAGGTCTCTGAACTGATCTCACTCCCAGTACCACTCACCAAGGAAGAGTCATGTGAGAATCGATGTCCCCTGGAAAGATCTTCTCATCTGCCCTTGCTCTGTGCTCTCACCGCATCGCCTGCCTGGCCCTTTGGAGCTCCCGTCACAGGGCCGTGTGATCGTCACTGTGCCAGTGTTTCTCAAGGCGTGTTCTGAGGACCACTGGGATCCTCGGGAAAGCAGATTTCCAGGCATAGCTCCCCAGACCTCCTTGGGTGAGTCCTTGGGTTCCTTTAAGCAACTCCTCTGGTGATACGGAGGCTGTCCTTGGTCCCCATGCCGAGAAATAACTGCACTGAACCGTGAGCTGCATGGGAGCAAATCTTTGACTATATCTTTGCATCATCAGCACTTTGCCTGGTGTATTTTTTTTTTTTAATTAAGTGGTGGATTTAATTGAGTATTTGATTAATTAGTATACAAAGAGAACAGGAGAAAGTCTAGGAAACAGAAAGGCCTGGTTTCCTAAGAGCAAAGGAGAACGATAAATCAAAGTTGCCCTGTTGGGTCAGAATGGCCTTTGCGATGTAAAGACTGGTATCAGGGTTCTCTGCGTGAGCTCCTTCCGGGACCCCATCAGTGCAGGCGCTCACCCGAGTCACGCACACCCCGACTCCCTCTCTGGATCTTACGCTGCAGAGTTTTAAACCCAAGCCAAACCCTTAGCTGGGGACTATAACTGAAACGCAGACGGATGCCTGGGCTGGATTCATTCGTCAGATAAAGGCCTGCAAAGGCCCCAGGGCTAGTTTAAGCATCACCTCCTCTCTGATGTCCATTTCCCTAAGCCAAGCAGGGTCCGTTTCTCCCTCAACTGAGTGTCATCTGATTCTTCGGCAGGTTTCTGTAAGGGTTTTGCATCGCACGTATTTAAAATATTCACATGTAGAGCTTCCTTATTATTCTAGATACTCTTTAAGATAGAGAATGTCAAGCACCGTGTACATAGTAGGCATATAAATCTTTCTGGAAACAGTGGTTAATGGAGTGACCAGATTCCGATGTCAGCTCAGCTTTCTGGAAACTATCTGACTTCACCTCCTTCCTTCTGGTTTTTCTTCAGTATCAGAAGATGGATTTTCAGCAGTGGATCACATTATAAATGGGGGAGATAGTAAAAGATGGGCTGGAGCATCTTTATTATCATTTACAACATATAACGTAGAGAGTACTTACTTTCACTTGCCCTCCAAACGTTGTAAAGATGTTAGGGAACTTTGCTTTTTTCCTCCCTTATACTAATTTTTTAGCAGGCATTCGTTTACTGGGTCTTTTTCTTCAAGTATTTTAGTAGGTAAACACATATCTTTTATATATATGTATGTGTATATATATATGTACATATATATGTACATATATATGTATATGTATATATGTATGTATATATATATATGTATACACACACACATATCAGCTTTATTAAGAAATAATTCATCATAAAAATTGACTCTTTTAAAATACACAATTCAGTGATTTTTAGTATATTCAGATATTCAAAGAGTTGTGTAACTATCACCATTTCCTAATTTTAGAACACGTTACTCACCCCAAAATAGATCCATCTTCGTCGTTCGCAGTCACTTCCCATCATTCCTCTCCCTGCCGGTGGGTGGCAACCACGACTCTTTCTGTCTCTAGAATCCGCCTGTTCCGGATATCTCCTCTGAATAAAATGAGACAGCGTGTGATCTCCTGCGGCTTCTTTCACCAGACAGTGTCCTGGGCTCCTCCATGTCGTACCATGTGTCTGTACTTGATTTCTTTTTCATGGCCAACTCACAGTCCATCGTCTGGATGCACCACGTTTTTAACGCATTCATCAGCCGATTGACATTTGGGCGGTTTCCACGTTTTCGTTGTTATGAATAATGCTGCTATGAATATAGCAGCATTCTCAGTTCTCTTGGGGATATACGGAGACGTGGAATTGCTAAGTGTATGATGACTCCATGTTTAACATTTTGAGGAGCTGCCCAACTGTTTTTGCAAAATGACTGCACGGCTTGCAACCTTTTATCTTAGATTTAGCCATTCATGTGCCGAAAATCCCAATACCACGTGTCTTCACTGAACGCAAGCTAATAGGACAGGTGAAACACAGGTGATGAATGTGACTCAAAGAACCGCAGCATCTTCCCATCACCGCAGCCACTCTGGGCACCAATTCAGGAATGAGTGGGTCCAGCGTGCCGTGTAAAGACGCAGAGGATCCAGGCAGTCACTCAGGAACAGATCAAGTGGTTTAACCATGAACTTAAAGGCAGGATGCTATTTAGTAGATAAATCTCCGTGTCTGGGGTCAGCGTCCTGATCGTATGTCGATCACTTGCCTTTGTTTTTCTTTAGTTTCACTGGCATCGCAGCCAAAGTATGTTTCTCGCGGCGTTCGGCTTGCTTCTGTTTTTCTACTTTGCACAAGTCGCAACCAAGATTCGTACCAATCTCTTATGGGAGGTCACACCTTCTATGCTGCAAATCATGCCCATCCCATGGCTCGGGGTGGCGATAGAATTTGCGTAGGAGACAGTTTCGTTCAAGACATGTTCTTTGGGCCTCAATCTTCAAGGATCAAGCCGAGCATATTATTGCCAAAAGATCAAGGGCCCCTCTGTTCTCTATAGCAGAGCACGTAATGAGACCTTCTGCAAAACGGGGTCAGGTTTGACTCTTGTCTTCTCTCCTCCCTGCCCTAATTATTATTTATGACAACAACACATTGCCTAATGGAAAGATTCTATACAAACAATTAAACATTTAGGCCCTTCTCGAACCAGAAGATCTGTGCACTAAATTAATACATGCCGAACCAGCTCAGTGGTAGCAGCCTCGCCGCATATCACACAGAATTCTCTGGGGTTCCTTTGCCTGGTTTCTCGACGACAACAAACTACTTCTGCCAACCAGAGATAAATTCAGTGCCTATACCAGGGGAGAAAGGGCCCCTCCACCCCGTGCTGTGTCTGCTCCCTGGGCACCGAGCTTGACTTTCAGCTTCTGTCTGACTTGAGGTTTTTTAGAGATCTGCCTTGCAAGTGTTGTCAGTCCAGTGTCTCCAGCCAACCAGGGGAAGGGGGGTGGCTTTCTCAGACTTCCAGGGGTCACACCATTTCCATTTCCTCACACTCACATAGGGAGAAAAGGGATGAGCTGACTCTAGGACCTCTGGGAGGAAAGACAGTTGTCTGGCACCTGAGCTATCTCAAGAAAAAGGGGTGGTGGGAGAGAATAGGAGAACCCAGGAAAGTGACGACGACTGGGATGTTCTGTGGCCCCAGGATTGAATCAGAAGTTTTCCACACTCAAGTAAACAGATTTGGCACCTGATCTGTACATGGAGCATTAGAGGGATTTCATAAGATGACAAAAGTATGAAGATAAAACAAAAGGATTAGAAAGGAAAAAGGATGAGCAGTTGCCGGGAGCTGGAGGTGGTCGGGGGAGCCGGTAGGGGAACACAAGGGGGTGGCTCTGATTTTTCAAGGGGTCTCATTAGGGAGATCATCAGCGACGGAACTGTTCTGTGTCTTGATCGCCGTGGTAGTTACGTGAATCTACATACATGATAAAGTGACATGAGATCTACACACACGCCGGCGCCAATGTCTGTCTCCCGCCTCAGAGGTCGTGCTGCCGTTATCTCAGACGACACCACTGCAGGAAGCTGCGTGAAAAGGCACGCGAGACTTCTCTGTACTATGTTGCCGCTTCCCGGACATCGATAATTATTTCAAAAGTTTTCTTTTTAACCTGGGAGGAAAAAAAAAAAGAAATAGTAATGCAAAAAGGAAAAAAAGTAAATGATATGATAGACAGGGCAAATAATGGCATATGGCATCTAAGTGGGTATACCCTCTAATAGGCTTCCGACAAATGGTGACATTTAAAACAGGAGGGCAGCTACGCTGTGGCTCAGGTAGTAGCCTTCATTAAAGTTTCCCCAGAGGAAAATGTCACTCACGTCACAGACAATGTGCTGATCTCAAAATGACACACAGACTCCTAGAAATTAATAAGAAAAGGCAATAGCTGTGGTCAACGAGGAGAACAGGGAGCCGACAGAGGAGATACAAGTGGATCTTTGACATAGAGACAACGTTGCCATGTCACAGATTTTTTCAGAAGACTAACCACATAAAGAAACATACTGGGACACCATTTTTTAACGCTTAGGGAAAGTCTGTAAGTCTGGTAACACCTTCTGAGGGTGAGGCTGTGGGACAGAGGCCCTCTCAGGTGGGTACCTGCCCCATAGACGGTGATTGGGCAGTGTTGACATGATTCTAGAAACAGAGATGGCTGACTGTTCACCAAAATCCGTTTTCCCCCTTCACAGTAACACAGAGCTGGAATGTGGCTAAGCGGCTAATGGCTACACCTCCCAGCTCCTCTCGCAGACATGTTGCTAGTACTCACCAGTGGGATGTGAGTAGATAAAAGTGTGTGTGTGTGTGTGTGTGTGTGTGTGTGTGTGTACATGCACGCTACTGCCAAAAAAATGGCCACAAGTTTCCCTTCTCCCTATGCCCGTGACCTGCACTGTGACTTTGCAGCCATCAAGAGGAGGAATCTGTCTTAACTTCTAGACCCTGCAGAGAGAAGCCCCTGTCATCCGAGCTGGCCTCTGAGAGCCGTCAAGACCATCATGTCACAGCCAACCCCACCTGGCCCACCAGCTGACTACAGATGCTGAGCAGGCCCAGCCAAGAGATGGGCCACGTTCATCTCTTTGGCCTGAACCAGAACAGCCCAGCTGGAGGATCTGGCCAAATCGCCCACCTGCACTTTGAAGCCACTGCATTTCGGGGGAGATTTGTTACACAGCGATGCTAACTGTTACGGTGCATGCGGCTTCTGGACAAGGTTTCAAAGAACCACCTCTGCCCCCTCCACGCTTTCTTTCCACCATGCCGTAGTCATTCCTGAGATACCACATAGCTCAAAGCCAGTGGAATGTCTCATTTTTCAGACAGGCATGCAGCACCAACAAAACTCATCAGGACTCCACTTTGCCAAGGCGTATTGGGTGTGAACCACGCAAGAGATAAGAGTAAAGTTGGAAGGTTGGCGTACTTTACCTACACTGACAAGGAGGGAACCGGGACACTGAGTAGCTCAATACTCGCCTTTTACAAACGAGGAGAGAGAGGCCTAAACAGAGCAAGTCAAAACAATAGCTCGTGTTCTGCACAGTAATACGGAGAATCCCTGTCAGGCCACGTTTCACGGGGCATTGCCGAAAGCAGGACAGCAAGATGCAGAGGACTCGAGAGATTCAGACCGAGCACACCTGACGTTAGAATTCGGAGGTGGGCTGGGGAAGCAGTCCGGGGGATGACCGAGGTTCAGCCTGATGCCCTGGAGGGCGGCATGGCATGCTTACGGGCTGTGAGTAGAGGTAACAGCTCAGAGCCACCTCTGTTCTGCTGGGAGGGACCACGTTACCTGCGAAGCTTGTTCCTACTGCACAATACTAGGACCCAGGAAATGACCCAGAGTACTTTGAGGACCTCTAGAATACCTGGGCCGCCTCTTAGCCTCTCCACTACAGGAAGCCAGCCAGGGCAATTTTTTAACCCTAAGGAAAAGAACATGCTCTTTAGATGAATATCACGAAGAAGTAAAACCCCTTTAACATGACATGGAAATATTCTCTTTTATGCCCAACTTTAGAAACAGAATGTGGGCTGATGGTATAGCCATCCGCATCAGGCCTCTAAAAGAATGTTTTTTTCCCTTGTTCTTCTAAAATGCTGTTTCTTGTTTTGGTTAAATGACAGACTTCCTTTAGAAAAGGATGTCAAAATAGCTGTGATTGAGAAGAAATCCTGGAAGGAATCTTTTCATTGCAGAAAGCAAACTCCTCAGGTGTGGGAGATGGGGGAGACTCGAGTCTGATATGGACCGTGAGAGGTCGGTCCACGGGCAGCCCCTGCAGGGTCTGCTGCTTTGTTTCATCAGTTCCCACAACCTGCCTTGGGACCTGTAGTGTAAGGTGGGTTTAAGAGGTAACAGTGCCCCCTACTGGCACAAGAAGTTTTAAAACTATAACTTGCAAATCCTGAGCAGAGCAGAGCCTTTCCCTGTCTCTGGGGCAGAATCCATGCTTCAGCCTTTCTCCTGTCCGCGCTGTCCTTTGAAACGAGCCCCTCTCTGGGGCATACCTGTCCTCCTGACCTGCAGGCAGGTCAGGGCCTGCGAGCGTCGCCGGAGACCACCATGCTGCGGAGTTCTATCTATCTTGGGTCTGCATTCACCGCCTTACGCATTCCCATGGCGTTTCTTTCTTCCTGCAGAAAACCAAAGTATCTTTTGACCGTGGTATTGGGCTGTAACAGCAAACTCTTTTATTTTCCTTTTCCTTTAAAAAGAAAAAGTTAGAACTAGCTAAGTAGAATTTTCAGTTTGCATGTCTGTGCGGGTTTTGCTAGGTGTGTCAGGATGTTCTCAGATTCTAAATCTTAACCGGTGACCACAGCCACACCCCTTCTCTGCACCGGCCCGCAGCAGCTCTGCCCAGGACAGATCTGGACTCTTCTTTCCTGCAGACTGTGGGCCTCATTTCTTACGCATCGGCTCCTATCCTAGGGAACTGGCCGCAGCCTGGTGACCCAGGAGGGCCCCTCTAGGTGACAGCATGTGGGGTACTCTAATGGTCAGCCTAGTGGCGAAGGACCCGGACTGCCGAGCCAGTCTGCCTGGGTTCCAGTCCTGAGTTTGCCACTTCCTGGCTGTGTGACCTTGGTCAGGTGATTTAACTTGTTTGCGTCTCAGTTTCTCATATGTAAAATGTGGATGATAATAACAATGTCTAACGCTCAGGGTTAGCGTGAGACTCAAATAAGTTAAAACATGTGTTAAGAACAGCCATCAGCAAGAAGTAGTCAATATATGCGTGCTGCTATTCTAGCTCCTTAGCTTAAGGCTTAAAGTTATCCTGTGGTGTTTTTCTTGGCCGTATTTCATCAGGTCTCATCGTGGATTCCACTGCCTTGGAAAGAGGGAGCCCCAGGTCACAGAAAAAAAATCTGTAGGAGCCGGAGTTACCTAAAGATAGCAAGGAAAGTCAACCTTCAGATTCTTTTCATTCCATCAAATGACCCTGATTCCTGGGGTACCAAATTCGTGGCCTAATTTTTCCAGAAGAAGCCACTATTATTGACCCAAATCTACCCCCTCCTCCTTAGGTATAACAGCGGTCCCCAACCTTTTTGACACCAGGGACCGGTGCTCCTATGAGAATCTAATGCCTGATGATGTGGGGGGGGAGCTGAGGCGGTGATGCCGGTGCTGGGGAGCGGCTGCAGATACAGAGGAAGCTTCGCTCACCTGCCTGCCACTTACTTCCTGCTGTGCGGCCCGGTTCCTAACAGGCCACAGACTGGTACCAGTTTGTGGCCTGGGGATCGGGGACCCCTGGTCTATAAGATGCACACACAGGAGAGGGGCTGGGCTGGACCCTAAATCAGGCATCCTTACCTGGGGTCCATAGATAGGTTATAGTGATTCCCAGACCCCCTCAGAAGTTGTGTGCAAAACTCTTTGTGTATCAGGTATATTTTTTGTGTGTGGAACTAGTCCACAAAAGTCATCTTAGAGGAAAACTGTCCTAGTGGTTAGAATGTGTCCCTATTACTTAATGGGTGGTGACGAAGGAGGGGAAAGTTGGTAGTGAGGGAAATAAGCTTGTAGCCACTCACCAGTTTTTCTTCCTACAGTAGTTTTTCTGAGTGACCCAGGGCTCGCTTTCCCGTAGCTCGGGTTGTATGGGATCAGTATTATCCATCGATAATTACTCACTATTAAGGGGAATATGCAGGAATTAAAAGCCACATGCTGCCTTCCAGAGCTGGGGATTTCTGTCAGCTCTTTTGAATTATTCACACTCTCCGTTCTCTTTATTAACATAGATAATAATGAGTTAGTGGCATTTTGAGGCCCAGGACCCAACATAAACATGTTTGTTTTCCTGTTAAAGGTCCAGTGAACATTTTAAAAGATAATGATGGTGTCTTCATGGGCACTAATGTGAGATTCTCATCATCACTCTCTAGTAAATGGGAGACAAAGGTGCTTCAATGAGAAGTGGGGGTGCTTCCCCCCCCATTATACATGCACTGGTTTTGAGAGTAATCTTGGCCAGTCCTCCGTGAGTGGTATGGCAAGGAGCAGGCCGAACATATAATTTATGGAGCCCACTGCAAAATTAAGTGCGGGACCCCTTTTACAAAAACTGTTATGGGTTTCAAAATGGCGACAGCAGAGCATTAAACTAAATTCAGAGTCCTTCTCTGCATGAGGCCCTGTGTGACCGCACAGGTCACGGGACCATGAAGCCGTCTCCAAGAGGGATGCTGGGGCACGGGGCTTATCCCCCATTCTCACTCCACTTCTGCTGGCAGGGGGACTTGCTGTGCCTTCATCATACCACGCATATGCCAGGCACACGCCAGTCTCACGGCTTCCCGCGTGGTGTCCTTCTGCCTGCAGGTCCGTGTCCCAGCTCACCCTCCAGCTCCCTCCCTCCTTTGCTTTAGGTTTCTGCTCAGATGTCACCTGAACAGAAGGGCCTCCCCGACCACCCTCTTTCCAGCAGTACTTCCTTCCCTCCTCCCTGCACCCTCCGCGGCAAAGACGGGATTCTCTCTCACACCATATTTGTTTATTGTTGGTCGCCGTCCTCTCCCTAGTGAGCTGTGAGCGCCTGGGGGGCGGGGCTCCGTTGGGGGTGCTCCGTGGGGCCAGCGCAGTGCCGGGCACGCGGTCTTTGCCCGGTATCTGAGGGGCACACAGGCGAGGACGCTCTTTGCCACCCCTCCGAGCCCAGGGTGCGAGTTCAGGGAAGGGCGAGCATGTGCTTGCGACACTCCCTGCCTCTGTGCCCTTCTCAGGCGGAAGCATTGTCGTCCCCCTAACCTTTGTCGTTCTGGACGCAGTGTGTAAGATCCAGGACTCTGACCACGAAACGGAGAAGGGGCCTTGGCGTCAAGGCTGGATCCATCATTGATGTTTGAGAAAACGCTAAAACTCACTGCTTTCCAAATCGTGTTACGGGGCTGTTGCATGGGAAGGTCCTGGGGTCACGTGGTGGTGGGAAGGTTAATGACGGTAAATGCTTCCTCCCCTCCAGGCTTCCCAGAACCCTTCCAGTGCCTACTTGCACTGAACTTCACACACTTACTTGGGCCACAGGAACCTCTGATTCACCAGGGCAGGGGGCATCTGTGAAGGATACTTTGAAGGACACCCTGCTATCGTGGCATAAATGCCCCGGCCTGATGTCAGGAGGCCTCTGGGCAGGTAAGGTCCAGGGACCGACCACCAGGCTCTCTCCCTGGGTTCTCCAGTCTTTAAACTAGGGAAGCTTTTGTGGTGCTGGTTGAGCCCAGAGTTCCTATCCGGCCTCAATGTTCTAGAAAAGGCAGTCCTGGCTTTCCATTCTCCTCTTGTCAAAATTAATTCATTTGTTCAACAAATATATGTAAAGTTCCTGTCACGTGCCAGGGACTTTTCTAGGCCCTTGGAACACACAGTGAAAACAAGCTCCTTCTGGTGCTTACTTTCTCATAGGTGTCTGGGATCAATGGCCTGCCATGGATGGATTTGCTGTCTGTCAAGGTCTCAGTGCATTAGCTGGCGCTGGAAAAGCCACTTTAGAACAGTGTAAAAGAAGGAGCGTTTGGACCCAGAGCCTAGAGATCTAGATAAAATGTCCAGGCCTCACCACCAACAAGGGTGGCTTTGTGCCCTGAAGTTATACCACGCGGGGTCCAATCTCGGCGGTACGATTGGCTGAGACCTTGAGCAAATAACATCTCAAAATCAACTTTGTTTTTGTTTCATCTGTAGGCTGGGGACAGGAACATCAGCTGCCTCTCAGGAGATACTGCACGTAAAGAACTTAGCCTAGTAGCTGGTCTGTGCTGCTCCCGTACTGTGTTTTCATTCATGTTGTTACATCCTCAGTGAACCTAGGCAAGTCATGTTCTTTGGACCTTAGCTGTCCCCTTGTATCAAATGTGCTTGTTCCGGCTTTATATAGGTCTGTGTTTCTGGCTCAGTTTAGTATTAGAACTTGGATGGTTGTCTCTCTTCCACCTGCAGACTGGCCGACTGAAACATAGCTCTATGGGATATCTATGTAGCTATGTCATATGTGTAACCTAAGTCTCTGCATATGTAGACACATGCGTATATAGGCATATGCATGCATCATCATTTGTATGCATAAAGGAAGGAATAAATAAATGGACGTCAGCATTTAAATCTCTCAAGCTTTCTCCCTCTGCCATTGCAATCTGTTAGCCACCGTTCCAGCTCCTGAGACATATATGTGGGAGTGGTCCGAGGTTAGAAAAATGAATTTTTCTAATTTTTCACCCTCCACTACAAGTATTCTATCAGTCCTGTTGCCGTCCAAGGAGATTCTACTTAATTTCCTCTTTTGCCTGTGTGTGTTTTATTTCTGTTTGAGGGCTGCCTCTTCCTCCCTCCCTTCTGGATCTACACATCACGCTGCTTACCAGTTACTAATTTCCTTGGGCAAAAGCAATTCCTGGCTGCCCGTCTATCATCTGCACACCATTTGTGAGAGCCAGGAAGGACCCTGGCCACGTAACAGTCTAGAATGAGAACCCAGAAGTGCTTGACTTGCTCTGTGCTCAGTAATACCCGGATTTCACAAAGGTTAGCCCATTTAACACACAAAGGAATCTCAGCCAAAATTTAGACATGGGTAGCTTTTCCTATTATCTCGGAATTAGTCTCGATTACCCTTAAATTATTGCAGATTGACCACCATGCAGTGGTTTCTCCTTTCATTAATCTTACTAACTGGCTGCCTTCGTTACAAATCTTTTTTCCGAGCCAGCACATGATTTCTTTTCTGCAGAAAGGCTCTCCCTCCTGCATTGCCTTTCTTTTACATTTCTTACTTGAATTCGTGCATTTGATTAATGGTCACACCAAAGCACATCCTGACAGCCATGCTTCTGCCTGAGTTTCACCCGTAAAGCTATCTGGATGCAGTTTTTGCCTTTTCTGGGTCTTTTGGAAATTACCCCGCCCCGCTTTTTCCAGAAACCGTGGTTCAGAATGATATAACGCATCAGGCTCAGGCATAGAAAAATAGTATTCAAAGATAACGGTGAACGTGTTTCCTCGTTATAGAGTGAAGCATGTGTATCACAGAATATGTTGGAGACTAGAGAAAATTAAGTGAGAGGAGAAAGAAATCATACGTCTCCTACTACCCTGAGATCATCATTATTTGATCGGTTACTCCAATTCATTTTTCCCTGCATTTTTAAAGACAGTTGTCTACTTTCTAAATGTAATTCCGATGCCCGCTTTTTCCTGCTTTTTATTTTCACTTAACATTAATGATCTTCCAAACTATCACTTTCACTGGCTGGATAATGTTCCATTTACTGATATAAGGCAATGTACCACTTTATAAGCACAACCCATGGTATCAGAGAGAGCCCTGGTAGAGATAAATGGAACGTTTTAGCTCATAATGAAGTTCTGCCCATGACTTTGATTTTACTTTCACTGATGATTTTGATTAAAAAGAAAGAATAGCAGCTCTTTTAAAAAATTAATTGTGTGACCTGCCCACCAACCCACAAGGAAATGGTTTCCTTCCCTGGGCCTCAGTGTTCCTACCTGTGAAATAAAGAGGTTGGATGAGATGATGCACTCTGGTTCATCCATGTGTGTGGGTGGCCTTTGCAGTTGGGCAGGTTGACCAAATCCATCTCTCCTGGTGGGATCGAAGGAGGAAAGGCTGGCCACTAAGTAGAAAAATAACATCCATTTCAATGGGGGCGGGGGGAGAGAAGCAACCTCGACATCACTCATTGTCTTACCAAGATGTCTAGAAAATGCCTCTCAAGAGATGCAGGAGACAGTCGAGGCAGTCGGAGACGAGGAGACACACTCCTTGTAAACAGGTTTCTTCCACGCATCCTTTTCCGGAGAGCCCTGTCGTGGGGGTCTGCAAACGTCCCAGCTTTGGAGAAGCTCATTCTCTAGACTGGAGTCATTCTGTCTTTGTGGGATTAATCTCAGTGGCAAAACTGCTTAGTTCACCTAAATCCTTAGAACATTTGGGAACTATGATAACAGAGCTGGAAATGCTCTGGGGTTTATGATGCAAAGCTGATTCTTGCTTTGCTCTCTGTAGTGGTTACATGGATTACATGGAGAAAACCTCTTTAAATGCCAGGGAAATACTGCCCGTGTCTTCCGTGTCAAAACCTTCCCGTAGACTTAACAGTTTAAAGGATGCTCAATAAATATGATGACACAGGATATTAAGCTTCGAGATCACTCCACATAAAGGCATCAGGAAGTACATATACAGGTACGACTCCTGTGGGTGGCACTGGCAACATAATGAAGTAGCAGCAATAAAAGCTGCATGTGAAGATGCCCGAGTACAGCTGCCACATGTGGAAACATCTGTCCAAATGGGAGCAAAGTCTGGCTGTCCCAGATTGGTCTCGTTAGTCATGTAATAGCCCATCAGTAGAAGAGGAAGAAAGTCACTTTGTATGTGATGGATTGCTCAACACTGCGGCACTATCACGGCACCCACCACCTTGAGCTGTGTTCATTCATTCTTGCCTCCTCTAAAGAGCAGGGACCACATGCCAGTCATCGGAGAGCCCAGGGCATGTGGCACAGATTTCACCATCAAAAGCTAAGTCAGCGTGTGACCTCTGCGGGCTGTCTTTTTCTCATCTGTTGAGACGTGAGTGATGCCACTCACCCCGCGGGGGCAATAAAGTACAGCACAGGCACGAGTACATCCTCTGGAGCCAGGCGACATGGGCGCGGATTTTACCTCCACCTTTTATTAGCAGAGCGGTGTTAGCCAAGCTGTTTAATCTCTGTGGCTTAGTTTCCTCATCTGTTAAGTTGCTAATTAACAGTGTTGTCATGGTAATTAAATAAGTACATGCAAAATGCTATGAGGAAAAGCGGGACCTAGCAGGCACTGTGTGCTCATCGGCTAACATCACCCCCACTGCCACTCCCTTCCAAGGGAGCTGCAAGGTTCAGGACCAATACTGTGATGCGGTTAGGTGTAAGGTGGGGCTTCGTAAATGGTAGTTACTGTTATCAAGCTTATACCCTTTCCTCCCAGTACACGGGATTGCCCGTGTATGGTAGTTTGTTGAATGGAATAATGAGCTCATTCTTTAGGTTGATTCTCTAATCAGGCAGGAGCTGGAATCTTTATTTTATTTTATTATTGTATTCACACATTCTAGGTCTATAGGTCTAAGATGTTTATAAAGACAAAGGAGATGAGTCCTAGCACTTTTTTCGAATTGCCAAGCTTTCGCAGCTCACTGAAGCTTAGGTAAGTAAGCATCACTCACTTTTCCTTTCTTCTCTCTGTGATGTGTTCTGTCCACATTAAAAGCAGACTAGAGAGATTCTAAAATGGCCAGTTAGGTTTTAGGGAAAAAAAATAATTCATTTCTAAAATCTCCGTCTTTTGACAACATGGATGGACCTAGAGGGCATTATGTTAAGTGAACTAGACAGAGAAGGATAAATACCATATGATCTTATATGTGGAATCTAACGAACAAAATAAACAAAACAGATTCATGGATACAGAGAACAAACGGATGGTCGCCAGATGGGAGGGGCTTGGAGGGCTGAGTAAAAAAGGCGAAGATTTAAGAAGTACAGATTGGTAGTTATAAAATAGTCATGGGGATGTAGAGTACAGCATAGGGAATATAGTCAAAAATATCGTAATAACTATGTATAGTGCCAGGTGGGTCCTAGACTAATGGGAAGATCACTTTGTAAATTATATAAATGTCTAACCCCTATCCTACACCTGAAACTGATACGATATTGAACATCAACTGTAATAGAAAAATAAAAATAATAAAAAATAGATGTCCTCCTCTTACACATGGCACCTTTGCAATGCAGAGACCTGCCCGGGGCTTGTTCTGGGTGCACTGTCTTTGTTTGCAGAGGAAGACACCTGAGGCAGGAGAGGCAGAACCTTCCTTGGCTCAGGTTAGCGGAGTGTGGGTGAAGCCAGGGGTTCTGCATAGTTGGCCCTGGGACCAGCAGCATCAGCATCACTTGGGAACTTGTTAGGGCTCTACCTCAGACTTACTGCCTCAGGGTTTTGAAGGGCGGAGCCCAGCAGTCTGTGCTTGAATAACCCTCCAGGTGATTCGGATGCGTGGGAAAGTTTGAGACCCACTGAGTTAGGCAGAGGATTTCAAGGTGATACCTTTTGTAAGGACAGTCTAAGGCCTGATATACCTGCTCTTTTTCCTCACTCCCCAAGCAAGTATATACCTGTGACCACACAATCAGAGCGGTAAATTGAAGCCAATTAGCAGCTAAGTAACTGCCAACACTTGTCACCAGGGTAGTTGTTAGTAATTAGCACTAATGACTCTAGAGAGGAAAACAGTTGTGGTTCAAAGACATCCCCACCATTTGAATTCACTGGGAGTTTTTTCAACATTTTCCTGCCCCGTTTGTCTTTTACATGCACACACCATCACCGTGGGATGGATGCCTCTCTTCAGACAATCTCATCATGAAGGAATACGCGAGGGTGTTTTTTGATGCTTGCCAGGATGAGCTGATTCATTTAGGGTGTGCATGAAAGTTGTGAATCAGCCTTTTGGATGCACCTGCATAATTCCTATAGCGATGTCAGGATGTACTTTATACCTTTCTCCAGGAAGCAGAAGGTGATTTATAGGCATGACAGAAACGGTTGGACGAGCTCGCCAAATTACAGTTCTCTCTGAATTTTGTGAGAATGGAACCACCGAGAAAGTAGAGAACTCCCTTCCGCCAAAAAAAAAAAAAGGTGGGGGCATAAATTTTAAATAGAAAGCAAATAGGTTAACTTCAGTGTTGAGTTACCAAACGTGGATTTTAGAGAACTCTTTTTAAGAAACGTTGAAGGATGAAGTTAACGCGCCCCTCCCATCCACTCGTCCGTGATTATGGTGTGCGTTGGAAGCAGGGGGAGGTTGCTCTGGCCTCCACGATGCTCCTTCGAGTTGGCGATGATCACGCATTATGGCCCGTCTCGCCGCACCCCCCATGCCTTGCGGGGGGTGGACTCTCCCAGAGGTCTTCAAGTGATTGGATTGAGTCGAGCGGAACCACACTGACCGCCGTCTGATTTGGGCGGCGTGGGATTCTGTTGTTCTGTGCAGATGCTGGGTGCTCCACCCTGATCAGAGCTCTCCACCGAAAGGTTTTGAAGTTGGCAGATGTTTAGTCGTGCGGGGTCTTGTTAATTAGGGGACGGAACACGTTATCAAAGGGAAACCTGGCTATTTTTAGCTGTTTCCTTTCTTCCCGCAACCGAATTACCGGTATCAAACAAGGGAAGTTGGTTAAAAACTTGGGGAGGAGGGGGAAATTGTATGATATAAAGGTATCCACCTCTTTCAGGAGGTGACAGCTATTTGAAACCGCTGGATTATCGGTAAAGAGTGGGGTGGGGGTGCCGAACATGCGTCTCCCAGAACACCATGCTTTCCGGGCATTTTCTTTTCTTTCTTTAAAAAAAAATTTAGCTGTGTAGCTCCGCGGCGTTAAGTCAGTCGACATCCTTGTGCGGCCATCGCCACATCCATCTCCAGAACTTTTTTATCTTCCCAAACGGACACTCTGTCCCTAGAAAAGCGATGTCCCGTTTCTCCTTGCCTTCAGCCCTGGTGTCCGCCCTGGTGTCCTCCCTTCTACTTTCTGTCGCTCTACACCGAAAGACTCTAGAGACACCATATAACTGGAATCGTATAATATTTGTCCTTTCGTGTCTGGGTTCTTTCACTTAGAGCATGATGTCTTCGGGGTTCATCCGTGTCGTGACGTGTGTCACCGTTGCGTTTTTCTAGGCATACACCTAAAGACTGTCAGCATCTTTAGCCGTGTCTCCCTGGATCCTCTGCAGAATCAGCTTCCGGCCCCTGGTGCCCACACAGACCCCTTCCTTCATCCACACCGAACTCTTTGCCGTTCTCTAAACCAAACGGCTCACCGCTCTCTGGTCTCTGTGCCTTTGCAAAAGCTGGTCCTTGTGCCTGGGACCGTCATCTCATCAGCCTTCCAAAGTCCAGCTCATTCTTAATGCTTCCCTGGGTGTCACCATGGGCTAGGTACTCACAGCCCTCTGTGTTTACACGGATCATGGCATGTGGCACTGTCATCCTCATCGATGTCTTCCTTCAGCCTGCGGCTATCCTGAGAGCGGAGACTCTGGCTGTAGCGTCTCCCAAGCGTGTAGCATAAGTCCCAGTGCATGGTCTGTGCTCAGTGACCTCTGTCGCTCAGACAGATCATCCTGAGCAGCTTGCTAAACAGAGACCAGAAACCCAGTTCTACTAGATTTTTTTACTAAAGGAGTTCGCTTCGGGGCTGCACAGATACTTTATCTGGCTCCGTTACTACCTCAGCTCTTCCCCGAGTGGAATTTTGCAAGTTGGGGTCCGGCATAGGCAAAGAGGAGGGGCCTCCATAGCACACATCCGCAGGTATACATCCTTGGTGCCAGAGCCCATCCCTGGGGATCTTGATCTCTGGCTCCCGGGAGCTGGCTGGTTTCTGTGCCTGGTCCAGAATTGTCGTTTATTGCTGGGTTTAAATGGAAAATGGTTCCAGAAGTAGCAGCTTCCTCCCCAGCCCTGAGTAGGAATATGTCTTTCTCTGATTCAAAAAATAAATGTATATTTTGTCCAGCATGTACTACGCTCAAGGCATCCTGTGAGGCAGAGAGGTTTACAGCGTGACCCCATGCCTCCCTTCAGGGATGTCTAATCTCAGAGGAGCCAGGCAAGTGTCCAGGATAATGTTCTGTGCTAAGTCTTCTAACTGAGCGAGAACAGTTGGTAATTGTAAAGCATAGGGGATGCTTCCACCTTGACCTGTGCATTCGGCCCCTGCTGTGCTTCATGGCCCTGGTGTCTGGGATGACTAGGGCAGCCCCTGGCAAGGAGGATGGCATGACAATTATATCCAATGTAGAATGGCCAGGGCTTTGTAGGGCAGAGGGCAGGTTGCTCTGGGAATGAACTTGTTGTCAGATCCATTATTTATCAAGCATTAGTAAGTGAGGGGACAGAAGGGAAATTGATTCCAAATGACAAGAACCAAGAGATGATGCCTCAAGTGACACAATCTCAGCAAGACAAGAAATCCTGAAGGCCCAGGATACCCACTCACCTTACCCAAGTCATCAGCCTGGGCACACACCCCCAAATGATGGGGAACATACTGCCTATCATCACAGCCCATTGCGCCTCCAAAGAGCTCTGGCCTTTGAAAGTTCTTCATATTCAGCCCCAAGTCTCCCCCTGTAGCTTCTCCCTTTGTTCCTAGTTTTATCTCTCCTCAGGCTGAATAAATCCCTCTTTCCAGCATTGCCCTTCAGATGTCCAGGGAATGTATAATGGACCCGGCGTGGCTTTTCTTCTTCCAGGAAAAGCATCCTCAGTTCCTGCAGCCCTCCTCACGGTGGGGGTGACATGTGACCTGGCAAGGGATTAGTAAAGCCCATTTGGGTCCTCTCCTCTGGCTCTGCTATGATAATGGTATTAGCAACAGCTCCAGATGGCAGCCAGAGATGCCTCTGAAAACCCGACAGCCCAGAGCTTCGGCTCAACCCAGCATCTGGATGGGCCACGGGAGGAGCAAGCAGCTCTGACAGGCAGCTTGTTCCCTTCTCTGTGGTACCGGCCCAAGCCCCGGGCTCTCCTCCCTGCACCACAGGGTATGGTAGAGGAAAGGAGAGGACTCAGACAGGCTCTTGAAGCTGTGTACCTGTTCAGTCTTGACAAGACTGGCAGAGGCTCTTTGGGAATACTGTGTTCTGAGCATTTTCAACTTTTAATGTTGAGCTGTTAGGAATGGAGCCGCTCTGTCTGGTTCCGGCGGCCAGCCATTCATTACCACCTCACACCTGACACCTTTGGCCTCTGGTTACCTTCTCACCTGAGGTGGCCACCTGAGCTCTGTCTCCGCGTCCAAATTAGGCTAAATGGCAAACACTTGGGTAATGCAGCGCTTGCCCGAAAATGGGATTAATTGTGCTTTTGAATGCTGTTGGGTGTTTCAGTAATAGCAGCGTCCACCACGTAAGGTATAAAGTTTTGTTAGGTGTGGATATCTTGTGGCAAACACGATGCTGGCACTTCCGGTGAAATATATCATTTTGTGGTCACTGTAACAGTTGGTGTTCTGCGTCTTGCACAGATGTGGAAAGTAAAGCTTGGAGAGAAAACGTCACCTTCCCTGTTCCACACGGCCCAGCGATTCAAACTCGGATTCAAAACAGTAGAGACCAATCTGAACGAGGACTCAAAGCCCCTTCCATCGGTCGGACTCTAGTATTCGAACCCTTAGTCAGTATTCTCTTTTTTCACATAATGTAAAATTCACTCATTTCTAGGGCACAGTGGTTGAGGGGTGGTGAGGGGGGGGGGGGGGCTGGGAGGCTGAGGGAGTTAGGATAATCACAGAGTGGTATGATCGTCACCACAGTCTGATTTTAGAACTTTGTCACCACTCCGAAAGGGAGCCTGTCCCCGTTAGCGGTCTCTCCCCATCCCCCCAGTCTCCCAGACCGAAGTAACTACTCACCTCCTCTCTGTCTCTGTGGATTTTCCTACTCTGAACATTTCATATAAATGGAATTATACAATAGAGCGCTTCGTGTGACTGGCCCACCCCGACTTAGCATCATGTTGTCAAGGTTGTCAAGGTTCACTCACGTTCCAGAATGTATCCGTGTGCCGTTCACTTTTATGGCTGCATAATGTTCCATCATGTGGATAACACCATATTTCGCTTATCCATTCATTCCCTGATGGACATGCCGGTTGTTGCTACTTTTTAACTGTTACGAATAACGTTGCCGTGAACATCTGCATACATGTTTTTACACGGACATACGTTTTCATTTCCCTCGGTATAGACCTGGGAGTGGAATTTCTGGGTCAGGTAGTAACTCCTCCGCGGGTAACATTTTGAGGAACTGCCAAATGTTTTCCAAAGCGGCTGTGCCATTTCTTAGTTGCTGTTCTCGGGTGCTTTTTTAAGTGTGGGAATCATGTCTGAGGTATTCTGGGTACCCCCTCCCCCACCTCATTCTAGCTCAGTAACTTGCCTGGTGGTGGTTTTTGTCTGTCTGTTTTGTTTTGTTTGTTTTGTTTTAACTCCATTGCACAAAGCATACCTGATCGGGATGTCAACTTTGGGACTTAACACCTCTGTAACCTTGGGTTTCTTAACTATTCCTTTATCAGCAAAACGAGTTGAGTCAGGGAGAATCGGTGAGTTGAAGGATTCCGTGAGATACAGTATAGAAAAGCCTGGCTCAGGACCTGGAGCATTGTACGAACGCTTCCTTTCACTCAACACTTACCCTTGAACTCCTGCTGTGTACTATATATAAACACCTAGCAGAAGCCAATGGGGTAAGCGGTGAAGAATATGGATCATCATCACCATTCAGCTTCGCCTCCCCACACCTCCCTCTTCCTCGCCCGCTCTAGGAGGCTCGGTGCCCTGTGATTCTGGAGTGAATCGCGCTCACTGCCACCCCAGAGCCTTTACACATGCTCTTCTCTCATCCTGGAACTTTCTCCCCTGTGTTCCCGGGCCATCCTCCCCACCTTTGCTTGGTTGATTCTGCACGATTTTCCAGTCTCAGCCTTGCCATCACTGCTTCAGGAGAGCCTTGCTTGTTCGGATCAGTTCTTCCTATTTGACACCCGCACAAGCACCACACGCTGCCCCTTCATAGCACGTATCGGGGCTGTCGTTTTACATTTATTTGCATTCGCATGATTCTCCGATTAATTTCCATAGCCCCCACTAGACGATAAGCTCTGGGAGGGGAGCCCGGGCTGCCATTGTTCACCATTGTATCCCCCGCACACAGTAGTAAGCACTCGATAAGCATCTAAGGATGGAATGGCTGTCTCTCCTCTCCCTGTCATTACAAACTATCGAAAGCAACCTGCTTGGAGCCGAAGGGAAGCGTCATCCACGTCAAGCCTGGCTGAGTGAACAGTCTTCGTTCAAGCCGCTTGCCTCCCCATCCAAACCACCGGGTTCAGTTAGAACACGTGTTGATGGACAGCCAGGTGTTAAGCAGGCTGAGATTAAGAAAGGCTTGGAGCACTTCCTACCAGTTCCAGGAAAGAAATCCGGAGCGTGTGACATCAGAATTGAGGGCTGCCAGCGGGCAATCTCAGAGAAACCAGAGCATCTCCTACTCCCTAATACAGCTGATTAATCCTCCCTATCGTCCGTCCTCCTCCCACCCTGTGACCACAGCCAGCTTCCGAGTGTCACAGGTGCAGGCGACCAGATTAATGCCTCCTGGGACCCAGCTCTCTGCAGCAAAGATGCAGGGCGACCTCCGACCCTCTCCCTAAGTCGGCATCTTCTGTTTCCTGCTCCTTCCTATCCGTATGAGGAACAGCTCCTGTCCCCAGCCCTCTGCCACTTGCTGCCTTTGAAGTATAAGTAATAAACTTTTACAGATGGTGATAAGAAAAGCCTCATTAGCTTCGTCCCTGGCTTGGAGAGTGTCTCTAATCCACTCTCTTTCTGAGTCCAGCTCTTTAATGTATCATTTTCAATCCTGTACCTCTCAAATACAGCCCTGGGACTTCTTTGAAGTATCACAGTCTACCCTCCCCCGCCACACACACACACACTCTCTTGGTTCCTCTTTATATTGGCTTGTCAGTGGAGGGTCCTGGGCTGGGCCAGAAGCTTTCCACGGGCTTCCCCAGAAGCCTCCGTCTTTTCTCTGGCCCAGCCATGATGGTCTGTCTGCTCCTCTCCGCGGAGCTCACACCTGTGCCGAGGACAGATGTGCCTCCTCCATTCCTCCTGGGGACAGTAACTCTTTAGCTGTGAATTTCCTTTACACTACTTGCTGGGATCAGCTTCTGTGTTAGCAAGTGCTAAAGCAACTGTAATAGTAATAACATCAGTAATAATACATTCCATTGATTGATAATGCCAGTCATTAGACTAACGGCTTCATGCAGACTGCCATATTTAATCTCCCAGCGATCACGTGAGAAAAGGTGCTTTTATTGTCCCCATTTAATGGATGAGGACGCAGAGTCTTATAGAGGTGAAATAGCTTGCCCAGAGTTACACAGTCAGCAAGGAGGGACTCCGCACTTAGAATCAGAGTGATGCACGTAACCACCTTATAAACCAGGAAGCTTGGAGACTTATTTCTAACAAAAACACTCTAGAATTTTTATATCCAAATGGTGTCCCTTGGGAGATTCTACACTTTAATGATGTTTTTCCCCTCACTTTAATTGTCAACATCATGGTCCTCAAAGGGTGTTTGTACCTGTAATTGGACAGTTAAGATTCGGGGCTCTGGGAGGTTGAGATGAAGTAAGTGCCGTGCTAATTCCTTTTGCTGCCTAAAGATGTTTCGAAGCTTAAATTTAATGGTCTTTTGAGAGACGCATCCCCACCTAGCACCTAATTGTTGGCAAAGCTGTGTCCTGAGCACGAGGGGCTGGCATAAAGGGGAATTAGACCTCCTTTCTACTTTGAAAAGCTTATGTATAGAAGAACAGAGAAACGTAACATGTTATCTTACACATGTACATTGTACATATTTCAATGTACATTTAGTATATTTGTGATATAAAAGTATGTATCATATGTTTACATATCTGATATTGGCTATAAGCATTGCTGGTGTTTGTAAATTAACCAATGCTCAAACCTGGTTTCTGGGCTGAGGGACTCGGAAAAGCAAATTTCCCTTGGGCATTTTCCCCTGAGAGTGGACATCACTGTGCTCATCTGTTAGGTGAGAACCTTGAGCAACTGCTTTTCCCTTTGCCAGTAGAAAGTGGCTCGTGACCGCTACCCAACCAGATGATAGCCTTGGTTGGTGACTGGGTTAGGAGAGCTTCTTAACAACGTCAAGAGAATGGGCACACCCATATTCATTAGCTTCATGCCGTGCAATTGTGCATCAAGGACCCAGGCTACCTGGGGCCATGGGTTAAAATGAAGACTCTTGAGTCCAATTACGTGGACATGAATCCCAGACCAAGATGCCTTAGGTTGGGTCACCTTGGCCAAGTAGTTCAACCTTTCTGTCCTCGATTTCCTCATTGGCAAAATGGGTGTGATTGTACTGCCGTTTCATAGGGCATTTGAGAGGGGTAGTGGGAGGGCACCCCACGTAAAGCCCCATGACCAGTACTTGGAGCAGCACTTAGTCAACTGTCATGACCATTAGGCTGAGCAATTGTGTTACCTCTACAAATGACACTGACGGACATGGGCACGGAAGACAACACCCTGCCCACATGGATATCCGTTTGGACAGAGGTAATTTTTACCAGGCAGGAAGCACAGATAGGTTGTTTCTCAATTTGTGAGTACACACAAGTTATTTGTAAGAGTACAACTACTCTCACTATTAAACACAACTTTGACTTTTATGGGGTACTCTGATATTTCCCATTTTGCTCGGAAAGTAGGATGTTGGAAGGGAGACAACATGGTAGAATATGTTGCCTTTCAAGACGGGGCGTACATCAGCCACCCGTCGCCCTCCCCACTCTTCTTGGGTACGTGTTATTGTTCCAGACCCTGCTCCAAGCTCCCAGGACAAGCACAGTATGTCCCTTCATATGGTAAGTAATATAAAGCACATTATTTTTCAGTCAAAACACAAGCAAGTATGAGATAAAAATTTTAAACCTGCATAAGTATTTAAGATAAAAATTGAGACTTAGTAGTCCCTGCTCTGCTTCCTGTTTGCCGTGTGACTTAAAGACTCGGTTTTCTCTGCTATAAAATCAAGATGATAGTGCTTTCTGCTTCAGTGGATCTGGGGAAGAATCAAAGGAGATGATGTGTGTAAAGGTAGAGCAGTGTTCAGCGGGTGGCTTACACCCAATATCATCTCCCACCCCGCTGTGGCTTCACCTGGTGTTCAGGAGTCAAGGTGAACCCGCTCGTTCCCCAGGCTCTGGAATCTGCAGCCCAGGCTCCTGGCTCTTCGTGCCTCTCCGCTAAAGAGGCTTCCTCTCGGAGTTTGGAGTGTGTCAGTGTCTTCCCCTCGCATGTCCCTGGCGTGATGCATTGGTTCATCTGTCACCTGCCAGTGGCTGACCAGTCCTCATCAGTCTTGCTGGTGCCTGTGCACCTGCCCGCTTTGTCTCTCTTCTGCCATCGCCCATCTAGTAATTCAGCCCCTTTCTGGCACCCACGCTGCACAGAACACGGCATCTTTTGCATCTTTTCAGTTTTCAGATATTCCGTGAAACTCTTCTTATCATTTGTGGAACTTACGGCCCCATCAGAGGGTCATCAGACATCTCAGCAGAAATTCCGCGTTACGGCTGGCTCTGGAATGGTTTTCTTTTTCCCCTGACCTTGTCTGCATTTCACAGTGATTCAGCCACATCTTGAATTCCTCCTGTTTTCTGTGTCAGTTTGACAATTTTGCTTAGTTTCAGCTTTTCAGGCAGCACTAGCCGAAAAGACCGATGAATACATACCATTCAAATGCTTTTCAAACCTACCTAATGCTGGGCCCAGAAATAGGGCTATAAAACTTGCGATTGAGTTCCAATTTCAGATTAAGTAGCTCGTTGTCTCGAGGAAGCCCCCATACCATTTCCCTTTCCTAGACAAAGGCTCAGGAGAAATGCAGCCAAGCCACACTTTAATTAAAAGGACGTTTAGAGAAGATCCTTTCATCTTCAAAATTTTCTCTCACCTTAAAATGAGCATCCAGCATTGTCTTTTAAATTATTGAGTCTTGTCTGGCTGGGAAAGCTCCACTGAGAATATACATTCATCTTTTTAACTACCTCCATCAGAGGGTCCTATCTGATCCTCCACGGATGCAGGTCTAATGGCCTCCTTCTCTTCCTACCCACATGTGGCTATACATGAACACGTGGTTCCTGCACACGCCGAATTAATAGTTCTCAAGCTGTGTCTTACGTACCCACATGTAGTAGCTGGCCAGCTGTTCAGAGAAGAGCATTATCAGGCCCTCAAGCTTCCGGAACGTCTCAAAACTTAGAAGTAGACTTAGAACAACCTCAGTTCTCACAGTAATCCCAGAGACTGTGTGAATTATATTGACATCCTCTCAACTGCCTTGAAAGCCGGCGTTGTCCCCTCTTTACAAGAGAACATTCTGAGACCCAGGGACGTATCTGCCCAAGGTGGTCCCACGGCCATTTAAGTGAGACCTGTGGGTACTAGGCTCAGTTTTGCCAGGCTGAGCTGCTGAGGTTCCTTCCGTGCTCTCACAGACAATAGAGAGGCAACGTAAGAGAAGAAATGTGGAAATAGAGGGACGAACGTCTGGAGAGTGAGCTGGCGGCAGTGGTTTGAAGTGGGAAGCAGCAGAGAAGGCTCACACGGTGAGGGCAGCTCGGGATGGGGGACAGAAAGCCACAAAAATGCCAGTCCTGCGGGTTTTGAAAATAAAGAGTATCTCCACCATATTTGATCATTGAGGTTGTTGGAGAAGATGTGGAGCAGGGGTCCCTAAACCCCAGGCTGCAGACTGGTACTGGTCCATGGCCTGATAGGGACCAGGCCACACAGAGGGAGGTGAGCGGCAGATGAGCAAAACATCTATGTTTACAGCCGCTCCCCAGCACAAACATCACCATCTCAGCTCCACCACAGATCATCGGGTATTAGAGTCTCATAGGAGCACCGGTCTCTGGTACCAGAAAGATTGGGGACCACTGAGAGGGTCAGTAACCACCACTAAGTCTGTGCAATGCCTTGAAATATGTCCATCCCTTTTAGTGAGCAGATAAGCTGTACAGTAGTCCCAGGTAGCAGAGCCCCTGCGTCAGGTTTATAGAGGAGCGTGCCAGGGTTTCTGCTTAACTCTCGTCAGACTGAAATCAGAAGCATTTTGATAACGCACTGGATAACAGTACATGTATTATAGTAGACATACAAAAACTGGTTTAGGTTAGTAATAATAATATAGCATCGACTCATATTTGCTGAGCAGTTTCTATGTTCTTGGTGTTCTTCTGAACACTTTCGCGTGCCTTATTTTATTTAAATGACACATCGGCCCCTCACTGTCGATGGACGAAGTGAAAAGAAAAGCAGGCCTTTTTCAAATAAGGACAAAACAGCAGGGGTTCTTCTTTTATTCTCTGAGATAGCTTCCTCGCTGGCGTTCCATGGAAGCTTCTGGAATGAATACATGAAGACGGATAAAGCACAATCCCAGCCCTTCCGCAATTCGAACCCAGTGACACTAACATACGCCCAAGACATAAAGATCCTGTAATATGGACTGATAGGAGATAAATCAAGATATTTATAGTGCACAGGGGGGACCCAGGTGAGTGAGAATCAGGAAAGCTCCAGAAAGTACCATTTCAGTCAGAGCTTGGAGGAGAAAGAGAAGAAGTTCCAGGCGTGCAAGGTGGGGAGAGTGCGTTCCAGCAAAACGTGCATGGACAGGCCCTGCGTGTCCAGGGGCAGGGGCCGTCGGTCGAGACGAGACCATCACCCACCAGCCCCGTCTCCTTGCACCCGCCGTCTCCTCCTTGGCACCTGCCTTCATCCGAGCTACTGCACTGCCATCTCGTTTACTGTCTCTGCCACCAGAATGTGAGCCCATCAGGTCAGGCCCCAGTGTTCAGTGTTCTGACCCCAGTGCTCAGAATACCTCCCAGCGCATGGTGAGTGTTCAATAAAAATTTCTCGAGTGAATGAAGGAATAAATGACAGTTTCAAAGGATTTGAGAAAATGATTAATCCGATGTCGAAATGTAAGGAAAGTATCTTACAGCCCCCAGCACCCATTTTTGGTTGCTGTAGCACCTAGCACCCTTTGGCATTCTGTGTATCTTAAAGCATTTATCTGTTATCTGTCTCCTACTGCAGTGTGAGCTCCGTGAGGATAGGAATGCCATCTAGTTTCTGTTCTCTTCACTGCTATATCTCTAGTACCTAGCATAATATTTGGCACGTAACAGTGCTTGATAAATATTTGTTGAATGAATGAATGAATGAATGAACGAATGAATGAATGAACCAGCCTGCTGGGGGCGTGAACGGAGAGGGTCAGTTAGTGCACTAGGCGGGTTTGGCAAACTGCAGTTAGGTTGTGAAGGGGAGTCTCCCCAAGCCAACGGCCTTTGATATGGGACTCTAGAGCAGGAGTCCCCAACTCCTGGGCCAGACTGGTCAGGTCCAGTAAGGTCCATGGCCTCTTAGGAACCAGGCTGCACAGCAGGAGGTGAGCGGCAGGCGAGCGAGTGAACTGGTCTCTGGTGCCAAAAAGGTTGGGGATCACTGCTCTAGAGAATCCAGTGCTTTGTGAAAATTTTAAAGCTGGGCGATCACATTTGCATTGTGTAAGAAGCATGGGGCATGGTCTGGGGGATGCTGGAGCGTGTTAAAAGCACTAGCATAGACTAGCTTATACCTAGACTGATGTCTCCTTGGGTCTGGGAATATTGCAGAGCATTTCTCCAGGTCATGATGATTGAGGCATGATGTTTTTCTGGGAAACGGCTCCTTAGTTCTAGGTTATCGAAATTAACATTGTCAGGGCAAATGGTTTGGCTCGTTCGTAGGAGTAGATTCGGTACGACTTTTTAAAAATATCTTTTATCTTTGCCAGTTAGTAAAAGATCTGAAAATTTTATTCCTTTGAACGGTGCTGAATTGTTAGTAACCACGGCTACTAAAGCTGCCCCCTAAGGCCAGCCAAATGCCCCCAAAATACTTTGTCAGAACAGTTCGCAGCTGAGAATAGCCTCTCCCTCTTAGCCCTGACAGATTATTGAAAACACGCCAAAATTTCACCCGCCTCTGTGGAACTGACCCTTGTGCCCTTGTGTTGACTTTTATTTCTCCTCTCATAACTTATTTTCCATCTCCTAGCTCTGTCCAGTAGAACTTTTTGCATCGATGGAAATATTTTTTATCTGCGCTGTTCGATGCTGTATCCACCAGCCACATTGGTCTTTAAGTACTTGAGATATGGCTAGTGTCACTAAGGAACTGAATTTTAGTCTAATCTGATTTTGATGACTTTAAATTCAAGTAGCCACGTGTGGTGGGTAACTATGACGAGACAGCACAGCCCTTGAAGTTTGGATAGACTCTAAAATTTCACCAAATCTTTTGTAGACCGTTGATGTATTTAAGCCCAGAACAATCCTGGTTACTTCTGGGTCGGGGGAAAGTGTCCTGTCAAACAGAATTGGCAAAATCCTTTCCCAGCACCTTCATTGGAGGCTAACATGAATTAGAACGACTGGATTGGTAAAATCCTGTTTGTAAAAGTGCTTTACTTGTTGCCTGACTCATAGTAAATGCTCAATAAAGGTAGCGTTTATTTAATCCTCACAGTAACCCTAACGGGGAGGTATCGTTATCTGCCTTTTGCAGATAGGGAAACTGAAACATGGAATTTTAAGTCAAGTGCCCAGGATGGTCTTGTAGCCAGTGAGTGACGGAGCACAGACCCCTTACCCCAGCCTGTCTGTGCTTTCCTATGCACTAGTCCAAAAAGCAGCCTTACTTTCGAGATCTCAGTGAGTTTTAGCTCCTTACTCTGCAAGTGAAGTCACCTCTTAACACCAGCAAAGCTCTGCATCCTTTACAGCACGTTCTCCCACGTCCCCTTATCCGGTGCGTCTGCTGACCCTGCGAGGCGCGTGGTCCCTTTGGTTACTCAGCTTGGCGGCTGGAGGGAACGGCCTCTACGGCCAACACGCTCTCCAAAGCCCCTGACTGGAGTAACGTGCGAGCCAGAAAAACCGCCCGAGGCGTGTGTATCGGGGGGAAAGGAAAAGAAAAAAGAGAAAGATATGGCTGCAGCAGCGAACCCCTTCGGAATGATGTAAATCCGAGCCGGAGGAATTGCTGATCCCCAGCATGGAGCGGGGGCAGGGAATTCAGCAGACCTATGATGAGGACGGGACCCCGCCCTCTCCCTCCTGGGGCTAGTGAATTGCATCTTTCTCTCCAGTTTAAATGGAATTCTTTATCCCCATCGCCTATAACAGTATCTATGGATAGGAGATGCTCAGTAATGATCTGTTGAGTGGATGAACGGGCATATAAAAGAATAATTTGATGAGCATAAGTTTACTGTTGCCTTAAAGCTCTTCGCCTCCCCCACCCCCCAAAAAAGGCGGGGTGGTGTTTGCTCCTGCAGGCTTACAGCAAGCCATCTAGAAGGGCTGGAGAATAAACTCAGGCTGCAGTCACTCATTCGGAGAGAATGTAGAAAGGAATCTTTGTGTCTGCAATTCAGATCCAGCCTTTTGATAAAAGTCACGGAATTACAATAAGAGCACAGTTATGTAACCCAGTACACAGATTCGATAGGACTCCAAGTATATTCTCCTAAAGGAGTTCCAGTGGTGGTATCAACAGCTTTCTCAAGCCAAATTTGGGGAGCGGGAGCTGGTGGAACCCACCTAGTTTCCCTCTCTTCCTGGGAGGAAGAAGCACCAGGAGTAAATAATACAGCTAGATTGGCACCGGTTCGTGTAATCCCCATTGGACTGGTGGAGAGTGACAGTTGCCTAAGGAGTATTTAAATACGATTTGGTTGAATTATGTGAAAATTAGCTCCCCTGCCTTTTAGTGCCTTTTTTTCTCGTTCTCTCTGAAGTTCCATGTAACCTCACAGGTGGAGTTTCTCAGTGTCTCTGGCTTCCTCTCTCTGTCTCTTCTGTTCAGTCCTGCTGATTTTGTCATGGCATCCTGGGCACACTCCATGCTTGATCGTGATGTTCTGTTTGAGCTTCTCACACTGATCAGCCAGTAGATAACACGAGCGCAATAATCGAAATGAAAGCGCTTTGTAAACTCTCAAGCACTGTGCCAGAGGAAGGAGGTGGGCTGGGTGGAAGAGTGGTTGTTAGACATACATACCCCCTGCTTCTTTTGCTTCAGGTTATTTTCTCCATACAGCAGCCCGTATTATATCAAAGAACAAAGAGAGGGAAGAACCTTAGGGCGTCATACTCATCCAGCCCTCTGGTTTACACAAGTGAAAAAACCGAGGCTCTGAGTGGACCAGCCAGATGCTCAAGTTCAACCAGAAAATGAGCAGCAGAGCCAACACTGGCAGCCAGGGCTCATGGTCTCTTGTTCTTGTCCTCTCTTTCCCTTTGCTCTCAGAAGTGCCCTGCAGTGAAGCCACGAAGGACACCACCTGGAGCTGAGGTCCTTGTTCCTAACACTTCTCGAGTGTTGGAAAAGAGAAGCATTTGCCATTCTTGAGATAATTCGAACTCGTTCCTTCAGCATTCCTTGTCCGGGGGCACTAGGGATGTCGCAGCAAACAAAACAGGCAAACTTTCCTGTCCTCTGGGATCTTATATGCTCCCCCACGTGACTATGGAGGATATTAGATGGTGGGAGGTACCTTGGTGAAAACCGAAGCGGCGTCGGGGGCTTGAGAGCCAGGCTGCCAAGCGGAAGGAGATGCTGTTGGTGGGAGGCGTGAGTCAGAGAGGCCTCACTGGGAATAGGACGTTTGATGGTTAAATTTGGGTCGTGGTCTAACTTAAAACCCCAATTCAGAGTATTAATTTGGTGGAAATTGGCACACAATTAAAAAAAAAAAACTGAGCATCTGTCGGAAAGTTATTGAATACCTCCTAAGATGCTAACAGCGCCCATCTCTAATTTATGGGATTACAGTTATTTCTGCTTTCTGTATTTTTATGTCCTGAATTTTCTATGAGAACCATGTATTGCTTTTGTAATGATAATCATGAATTCACTGATTGCTTTGGGTGAAGGGATTTCACTGTAGTGATGTGATAACAAGCCACAATGGGCATGAGAAGCGAGTGTGTATAGAGAAAGAAAGAAATTGGACAAGAATAACCAGATGGTAGGGGTTGGGGGTATGGATTTTAGTCCTGACACTGCATCTATGGACAGGTTTTAACTAAAAGAATTTGGGAGAAGGAAAGTAAAAGCAACCATTATGACTTGCTCTTAATTTAAAATCAGCAGGAAAAGAGGGCTGAGCCCTCTCCTACATTCTCGTTTCCGGTTCAGGGCTCCGCAGAGCCTTCCAGAGTGCCTTTCCTGCCTCCACGTAGGGCGTGAGGGTCCTCGGGTCCTCATCTCTGCTGCCACCTTTAGATTCAGAAACTCTCCGAGGACGTGGGAAAAGAGGGATTTATCATCCTTTAACGTTTGTTGTCCAGAAACATTCTTCCCCTTTCCAAGTATGATTCACATTAAGATTTATTAAGTCCTGTTCCTGCATTTAAATCATGACATTGGATTGCGGGGAGGGGGGATGACTCTTAAATAGTCATTATGTTGAAATTCCTCAAGGTTAGAGACCATGGCTCATTTTTCTTTATATCACCCATAGCACTTAGCCCCATAAATATTTATTGGTTTTATTAGAGAAGATGGTGTGATAAAGTGAGGAGAACAATGGAAATGTCGCTAACTAATTTTTCTAAACATGAAGAGCATCATAATCTTCCTGGGTCATCCACGACCCCGGTTCCTTTGAGAACAGCTTTGAAAGATGTCCCATTTACAGCTTAGAGAGGTAAATGTATTTGTATGACTAAGGCAGTGGTCATCAACCCAGATCACTGCTTTCCCCCGTTTGCAGCCACTGTCTCCTCAGACATGCTCTAGGGTTACTAGAAAATCCAAACTTACAGCCGTCTCGATTGCGAGTCTCACTTCGAGAAGCCGCCATGACCGCTGTACCCACCACCAGGCCACGCTCAGCGGCAAACAGACATTCGCAAGGAACAGGGTGTTCTGGCTGACCGGATTCAGATTCTCTCTCCTTGCACGTCACCGCTCCCAGATCTTCAGTCCTATAGTGTATCCTCCCTGTTTCTGAAGAGGATTCTAAAAGCCAGTGGCCCACTGTCCTGCCTCCATCAGTTTAACAGAGTGAAGATAATTTAATCTTAATCGTTCTTTAACGAGGCAGGATCTTCAGTGCCTCCTGGTTATAATTAGGGGCATCAGCGATGGGTAGAAGCATCCATTATCCTGGGGCAGTCACCCCCCTCTTTAGTTCTCCCTGGTGACTTCCCGGGCCACTCTCACCTATCTCTGTCTTTTTTAGGTGCCTAGAGCTTTCGTCTCACAGTTTCTAATCTCCCTCTTAACTGTCCTTATCCTGCTATCATCCACCCTTCCCTCCCCCATCTATTCACCTCAGCCCTCTGGACACGGGAACGCAGTAAATGGTTTTATCTGACTTCCACCCCACCCCCCACCCCGTTATCAGTATATTCCAAGCTTTGCAGCACTGCTGGTTATGCAGGAAATCATTCTCATTATTAAAGTGAAATCTTGGATCTCTAAGATGGTTCTGGAAGTAAAAATGCCTTCTCTTCTAAGAAGGGGGGGCCTCTGAACTTGAACTTCCGCAGTGGGACCTTTCCCTCCGTTCTCACTGCAGCCATGTAGTTGGCCTTCGGAATGATACTAATTAACCCTAATGCTCTGGCTCAATTGTGAACCAGATCTAACGCAAACCAGCTAAGACCTTCAAAAAAGATTGGAATTTTACAATTAGAAGGGAAGGTGGAAACAATATTCATAAATAGAACACAAGAAGCATGGCAACAACCTAACAAAAATAAATGGTGGACTGAGGTTTCTGACCCGCCATCTCTACTTTGCTAATTTTCCAGCACCGTGTGGAAAGGGCACCATATCTACCCCCCTCCCCGCACCCCAACTTCATGCAGGAGCTGCTCTAATGCTCAACCTCTTGGCATGGTCCTTGCTAGAAACAATGGAGCCGGCTTTCCATTTTGCCTCCCTACCCCCAAATAGAGACAAGACTCTTTTGGTCCGGTTTCTTTTCTAAAGGAAGAAGTTTTCTGTATGGAGAAGCGATCCATTGATTAACACGTCCCTACTGGTGAGACCCTCCTTTCATATGTGGTAAGTGCCCTTCCCGATCTCCATACTGGGAGTCCCTTGAGAGAGTCCAAATTCTTGACCCCTATCTGTGACCTCAACGTCACTTAAAATGTTATCATCCTAATGAGGCTGCCACGGCCTGACGTTACTAAAAGAACTGGTAGGTTTCTGTGCGATTAGTTTCTACATTAGCGGCCAGTTGGTGGTGGTTCTAAAGCACAAGGTTTATCTCCTTGGAGGAAATGCCTTTTATGACCCCAGCAGATGAATTAGTGATACAGCCGGAGTGAATGGCAGCGTTTTCCCTGCTGACCAAGTGTCACTTCACCAATTATTTTTTGACAAGTAGGGAGATAAGGGAAACTGCAAATTAAAAATTGGGAGGGTAGATGAGAGGAGGAGAAAAACACCATTTAAACAAAATATTAAAACAAACTACTCTAGGGGAAACGTACGTCATAGGTAAAAATAATAATAATAATAATGCATCAGTATTTCAATATGTAAAATGTTCCTACAAATCAATAAGCAAGAAAGAGAAGAATGAGCAAAGGACATGGACATTTTTCACTGAAAAAGAAAACAAATGGGTCAATTAACATATGTAAAAAAATTCTGCTTCACGGGTAATCCAAAGATTTAAAAATAAAACAGGAATTAAACGCTGGCTGTGCTTTATATACATAGTATCAGTGATAGTAAAGATAAAAATGTAAACACTTCTTACTGGAGGGAATATAAATCACAAAAGCATTTTTGCAGGACAGTTTCATAAAATGTTATCTAATTTTTAAAATATGTTTATATATGACAGCAGTTTCATTCCTAGGAAATTAACAAAAGATGAGAACAAGGAACTTTTATCATTACTTAATGATAAGAAAAACTGTAAAACAAGCTCAACTTCCAAAAACAAGGACTTACTGAATTTTGGTACATCCATACAATAGAATAATATGGAACTAGTAAATAAAATGTAAAATACTATTCTGAGTAAATGTTGACCACATATTTATTGATCAGCTGAAAAAGAAGGTTACACCTTACATAGTAATTCTACCATTATCCTATTCTTGTCAAAATATTTATCTAAACCTGGAATAAAAATCTAAGATTACCTTCTAAAATTACATCTAGGTGATAAGATTGCAAGTAATTGTTATTTTCTTGTTTGTGCTTTTTTTTCTGTTTTGCACTTCTCATGCAAGGGACACTTTTTTGTTTTGTCATCAGACGTAAAGATAATGCACATCTGAAGTTATTGAAGACAAGAGATTTGATTTAGTGAGACTGTGTTCATATGCAGCCTTCAGAGAATGTGTCTGTGGTTTAAAGCAAGGTTCTGTTCTCCACATAGGGAATCAGGCTCCTTTTTAGAAAATACACCTAGGGAGAACAGGAACTACTACAAAGTGCTGCTAGCATAGCCAGGCTCGCCTCTCCATGGGCAGAAAAGCAGAAAAATGAGCAGAAGCTTTATACTCACTTGACTTGTTCTTATCTTTTTTGATTAAAAACTACACCAAGACATGAGATGGATGGAAAAACCCATAAAAATTGTTTTACTGCTTCATAAAAGGCTTACATTTCTGACACTAGGATCACAAAGGGATTAATTGATACTGTCACTCTGCTTTTCTATCAGAGCCCACTCTAGCTGGGATGGTGCGACCCTGCTCCACAGTATGCGGAGCCACTGAGGGGGCCTGTTTCATCTCCCCCTGCAGCTGTCACCCCACCGTGTTCCATTTAGGCCACTTTCTAGATATTTGTAGCTTCTGAGGGTAGGGACAGTGTCTTCTTGTATTCCCTGAGCTTTGTATGTTGCTTGGCCCATAGGAAACATTTATTTTTGTTAATCTCCCTCACCACTCATTTTGAATCACATGAATATTAAATATCCTAATAATTTGGGGGAATAAGCAGATCAGGAAGTAATCTGAGAGCAATTTGATGTGTCTGTGAATAGCATCCTTTACAGCCAGTTTTCCCGACAGTCACTTGGCTTAATTTATTCAATCCTTCATCTGTTCGTTCAATAAATATTTATTTTCTGGTAGTGCCAGGCACTGTTCTGGTCCCATCGGATACAGCAGTAGCTAACAAGGGACAGAGATGCTGTTTTTATGGAGTTCTTATTCTAGAAGAACTAAGATCAGTTCCTTCTTTTTCCTGTTTCCCATTCTTCCTTCTTCTGTCCATCCATCCGTAATTCCATCATCTCTTGAGTGCTCGTTAGGTGCCAAGTGCTGTGCGAGGTATTGGAGGATGCCAAAAAACAAACCTTGTCCCTGTTTTGGAAGAGCGTAGGGGCTAGTGAGGGAATGAGACACGATCAGGACCATCCAGTAGGTGCTATGCCAGGCAAAACTCCAGGGCGCTGAGGTGGGCGGGCACCGGGGAGCAGCCCACCCCCACCCCGGCTGCACGTTGGCTCTTTCCTGGCCACAGGGGTATGATATCCGTCATTATCTAACCCCTGCTTCTGCAGCTCACCTGGTCTGGGAGGAGAGCTGGCCTCAGAAATCAGGCGTAAAGAAGTCAAGAGATGTCACCTTGTGACCAAGAACATAGTGGTGAGCAGTAAAGTTCCTCAATGAAATAGCTGCTTTCTTGGTAAGATCCTTGACGTCAGCCACATACTGAGCCACCCGCTCTGTTCTGGGAGGTTCCGGAGATGATTTAAGTCTCAGAAGACCCAAGGGCCAAGCCCTAAGGAGCCTTCCCTGAAGAAGCTAGCTAGCAGTCCTTGATGACACCTTCACGTGCCGAGTCAGTGACTTGGACTGTCCCCTGTTAGGAGAATTTCGTGAAATAAGAGGGGGAAACAACAAACCCTTATTGAGCAGCTATTAGCACCAGACATGGCACCAGACATGGTGCCAGCTGCTTCCAGATGCTGTTTCATTTAATTTTCACAGAAATCCTGTGACAAACAGTTTGTTGTGTTTTTACAGATGAAGAAGCTGTGGTTCAGAGAGGTTAATTGACTTGACCGAGGTCACAGGTAGTGAACTGCCAAACTGAGCTTCCTGAGCGGAACTCCCTGACCTCTGTATCCTTCCGCAATTAGAAAGCAGCGTGGGGGAAGGTTCCCCTTTGGCTTTTTATTTGAAGTTCTCTCCTGGCAATTATTTCTTCCTACTTTGCAATACACGGCTTTTCCCCTCGACGACTCTGTAGAACACAAGATGTTAATAGGTGTTCCAGCCAGAAAAAGCCTCCACGGATAGATCCACTGGGAAAATGCCAGGTTAAACAGGTGTAAGTAGCAAGCGCCTTTGGTATACCTTCACATGTTGCAGAGCTCAAAGAGCAAATCGTGGGATGTCCCATGGAACGAGTGTCCTGTGGAAGCCACTTTGGGAAGTATTCGATGACAAGTATTCGATGAGCTGGTTATTCGAGAGTGGTACCCATTGTCTGTGCTCTGACCTTCCTCTAAACCATGAGCAGAGGTTTGATCGTATTCCTCGCCCCTTCCCTAGCTCTCACTGAACTTGTCATCATTACAGCTAAACCAGTTTCTAAGTGGGTGAGTGAAATGGACCTTGACCTTGACCCTGGAGAAAGTAGTTGTGGACTTAGAAGAGGGCTTTCAGGAAAGAGACGTCACAGGACCCATGACTCAAATGCACGAATGGAGATGCTAGAGGTTGGGGAATGTACAAGGAGGTGTGGGAGAGGCGGAGGGAGTTTTTGACTCTGGCAATCTGAGAACCTTTCTTCGGGCATTTGGACTATGTTTATTGCAATGAAATGGACTTTTCAAGACATCAAAAGACAAAAGGCAGTCACCAGCCTTAATTCTCCATTTATTACCTGTTCATTGACATTCTTAGATTTACCCAGGTCTTAGCCATACTGTTTCTAGTCCACTAGCTTAAAGATGGGTTTATTCAGCTGAACCCTAGGCCCGGAGGAGCTCACTGGTATCTGGGTTTGGTCCCGACGACGTCTGTCCATGAGTGGGAGGAGTTGCGCATAACCTCGGACAAGCTTCTGGGGCTATCTTCAGTGGTTTTTCTTAGGCATAAAATCAAGGTCCCATGAAGACAAGCAGCTCTCTTTATCCTTCTTCGGACTCCTGACAGACAAAAATATCCCTAATCTTTTGCTGAACCCAAAAGAGCAAGCCTGATTATTTCTAAACAAAGAGGGGCTTTTGACAAAGAATCTTTAGATGGCATTATTATTCAGTAGAAACTTTCAACAAAGAGCCCTTGAGAGGATGTAAAGTTCTCCTTTCCTTACAACTGACAAGAGAATGCTTTCTGGGAAAGGACCCATTGGCCTCGTCTACTTTTGCTTAAGAATCCTAATCACAGTCTGTTGCTCGCTTCTTGACTTGTATAAGAAGGAAGAATCTATACACTCAAGTGTCAGGATCTCTCAAGCCCCAGGTGGGGGTTTTTCTAAGAATATTTCTTACAAAATCCCCTTGTCACCAATGGCGCTTTGAAAGCTGTGAGTTGCAGTGCAGCTCTTAGCTCTTCTTTCTCATCCCTTTGGACACGAACGTTTTTTATTTTTTTCCAGGAAAGCTATTTCTGCGTGACCCGAGAAAAGAGAACTTGTGACGGGTGCGTAAAGCAGCCTCCACAAGAAAGTGTTTCTTTGTGTCCCGAGCAGCCCCGAGCCTCCCCACTGCCCTTCATTTAAAGTGAGCCAAGCTGAGGAATAGCAGTTGTCTTAGCCTGCTCACGTTGCCACAACAAAATGCCGTTAACCGGTTGTCTTAGACAACGTTTTATTTTCTCCTAGTTCTGGAGACTGAGAAGTCCAAGTTCAAGGTGCTGGCAAGGTGATTTTATTCTGAGGCCTCTTCTCTCGGCTTGTAGGTGACCGCCATATCGCTCTGAGCTCACGTGACCTCTCTGCATGCACGTCGGGAGGGTGGCGGGAACACAGGCTCTCTGGTGTCTCTTCCTATAAGGTTATGAGGACACTTACGGCACCCGTCAGATGAGGGCCCGCCGTCATCACCTCATCTAACCCAAATTACTTCACAAGAGTCCCATCTCCAAACGCCATCACATTGGGGTTAGAGCTTCAACGTAAGAATTTGGGGAGGACACAAGCATTGGACCATCGCAGCAGGGTGTAGCTCATCATAACGCATTTCCACGTAATGTCACTAAAGGTTGATGTCAGCACTGATGGAGAAAATTCTGCGTTTCCCAGTTGCTGTGTCAGTGCCAATTACGCTGACACTACCCTTTGGGTCTCTGATCTGCCCTCCTTGCTCATGACCTTGCCATGAATTCGGGGGCTGCATAATTAATACCCAGTTATTCCCCGGGGGTCCATACGGAATGAAATTTTACCTTGTATTCATGACAACATGCTGTAACCACAGCTCTCCAAACTACAGGCTCTGGATGGTGTATGGGCAGCAGAAATGTGGTTAAAAGGAATGGCTAATTGTTCAGTATGTTAATTATCTCAATAAGCTGTTAAAATAAGTAACGACTAACTTGTAATGACTATCCAAAATGGACCAGGAACTAGACCAAATATTTTCTCTGAATTATCTCCCTCAATTTGTGTTCACAACAATTTCTGTAATGTTAATTCTATTATATTATCATCCTTACCTAACAAATGAGCTGGCTGAGTCAGAGATATGCAATCTTGGCCTTGACCGTTAAGGATATACAGATAAGGAGAGATGAAACAGGGATTCGAGCCCAGAACCTACCTTCTCCATCGGATTAGGCAACATTTCAGACAAAACAAAACAAAACAAAACTTATAAACACACTGCTTATAAGTGAGTAGACTCTCCCAGTGAGTAGACTCTCCCATTCCCGGTCCCCAAATTCAAGTCTTCCACTCCTACCCCTTGTGATTCCTGGAGGTGGTGGGGCTACTAGAGAGGTTTGATATGAGAAGTCATTAGATCTCAGTAAGTCCTAATAATAATACTTTAAGAAACAGAGGTTCCTGGCTGCTTTTTCAGCCAGTCCTCTCTTGAACAAAATTGCTCTAAGGTTGTAGATGAACCACTGTGTCTGGTTGAGGAGCTATAGCATCTTGCTGACAGCTGAGTTTTCTCTGGGGCATTAGCTCACCCACAGCACCCTGATCTTTTTCTGCACCTTTATTTTTTCTGTAAGCTTTGGTTGGTTTCCTCTTGTGACCACAACTTAATCTAACAGAACGGTTTTCCAATAATTTCTTATCAGCTTAGATGTTCAAGGTGACACTCAGGATCACGTATCAAAAATATAGAAGGTATTTGCATTTCAGAGTCATAGAACAAGGTCTTAAACTTATATGTATGCAGGCAGAAGGCAAGTAACATCAATGCACAAAGCTTCCTGGGTCTAAGTTGGTAGGTATTATGTCTCAAGAATTTTAACTAAATGTGTCACCTGTAGAGTTATGTTGCCTTTTTTCAAAAAACAGGCTGAACACAGTGGCCAGCAGTACATGTCTGAGACCCTTTGGATAAAAAATGATTATTCATATTTAATGGCCATGAGGTTCCCTTGAAATTCTGTGATCCTGTGAGATCATTATTCCTTTGCAGAAGCCGGACCAATTTACCATCCCCTCCAAAGAAGTGTTGAGAAGCTACTTTACAGAAAACTATAGGAATATGAGATGTCTTCAAATTGTTAGGTGACAGGAAGTTGTGCCTTGATATCAGCCACACGTTTTTAGAAAGGAGCATGAATATGGAGTAGAGTTCATTTTTTGTAACTCTAAGAAAATAACCTTTTCTTTCTCTTTCCCTCATTTATTGAATAGTATTTTTTCAGCCCTGTCCATGTACCAGGCACTCTGTGTATATGGAGCATATAAAGAATAGGTGGTATGATTTTAAAAGCACAGTATATTTTAATGTGTTCATGTTCGGTAGTATGTCCAACTCATCCAATTTGCCTAAAACTCTCCCAATTTTAACATTAAATGACCTACATCCAGGAACCCCCTCAGGATAGTGCTCACCAATGACTACTCCGGAAGACACGATGGAGGGGTCATGTGCTGGCATCGGCTAGGTAAAATTTCTGTGCCTGTGACAGCCAGACGTGCAAGGACACAGTACTGTTGTATCCGTGACTCAGATGCTCCAAGTGGCACCGCTGATGGTATCGTTATTTTACAATGAAGAGCTCTTGGTTAGAGTCTAAACAAGACAGAGTACATTCTTCCCTCAATTTACACAGTAGTTACATTGTTAGGAAATTCAGCATATGTTGCAGAAATCCTTGGAGTTTAAATGCAAAATATTTAGACTTTATACGCAGTTGATTATTGACATCCTTTTCATTTTAATGCATATCTCGTGAGGTCTCTGGGACAATTCTTTGTGGTGTGGAATTGCCTTGCAGGATACACTGCAGAATATTTATTATTTGTTGACTTCACCTTCTGAATTTAGCCAATGGCATCCTCTAGTCACAGCAACCACAAAAACCACCCACACAGATTTTCAATATACCCCCTAGAGGCAGGCCTGCCCTTGTCAGCAACCACTATACTAGCTATTTGAGAGAAATAAACATTTAGGAAGAGATAAGGTACAGCTGGGTGCTTCTTTTATCTTCCCTTTTCTCTCTCTTTTTTATTCCTCCTTTATCTCCTAAACCTGTTGAAATTTTCTCTCTAGGATGAAACTTTTCATCCTGCAAAGTTCTTGGGAAAAGTCTGGAGATAAATACCATTTTTGTCTCCAAACTGCTTAAAAATATGCTCGGGCATATAAAACCAACCAACAGGGTCAGCTCTAAAGCGATCCTGGCACTGAGTAAGGAACGTCTGGCCGTCTGCAGCTCTAGCTGAAATGATGAGGTTGTCTTTCCGTCACCTTCCCCTGGCTCTCAGCTGACGCTCCACTTCTCTTTTATGGATCGTAAAATTCCCCCAGCGTGTTCAGCCTCTTTGTCCTCTGGCCTGGCAGAGGGAGAGAGGGAAGTAGCTAAGGCCCACAGCTCTTGGGGTGGTAGAGGGGCACCCCAAGCAGTCTTGGTTTGGGTCTTGACCAGTTATTCGACTTGGTGCATATTAGCATGGTTTGGGGTAAGGCACAGTGGTGGGAAACAAGAGATGGGTAAGGCGCAAGAAATGAGCGATTAGAGAGAAAAGAGGCCGGTAAGAAATTATTAAAGAAACACATTGAGAACTTGAGCAGATGCTTTCTACATAGACGCACGAATACTATTATTATGTATTATATGTAAATTATGTGTTGTTAATTATAATGTTATACATTATAATTAATACATGTAAATTACACATAATTATATTTATTTTAATATATAATTATACTAAATTGATATTGAATTAATTATGTATTGAGTAAATAAAGTATATAATTATATAACATGTAATATATATTAGCTATAATAATTATTATCGTTGTCAGTTTTATACTTTATCGGTTTGTTTTGAACTTAACAGAGTCAATGTTTCATTGCTAGAAGGACTCATAAATGTTGCATCTCAGCACGTTTATAAGTCACTATCACCTAGAGCTCTCACAGTAACCTGCCTAAGGTCCCTACTTTACAGAAGTATGCCTTCAGGTTTGGTGACAGGAGGTGGTTTGGCCAAGGTTCCATAGCCAGGAAATAATTGACTCAGAGCCACTTATGTCATTTCTGTGACACTGTACTGCTTTTTACGCAGAGGGTGTTTGTGGAGCTGAATCTGAATTAAACATCAGGTGTGGGCAGACAGGGGGAGAGGAGGAGAGGAGGTAGAGGGGGGGCGGTGGGGGGTGATTCAGAGAAGGCAGTGCTCACCCGATGGAAGGCGTGGAACCCCAGAGAGCCTAGACCTGCGGGGACGATTGTGGGGGAGTGAGGGGCTCTTTCTGGGAGGTGAGAGAGAGCACGTGCCCACAAGGCTGAACAACGAGACCAGGCTTATTGGGCCAGTGGGCACTTGTGTGTGTATTTTGACAAAGAGGGGAACTTGGAACAGATTCCGAAGTTTTTAAGGCCAAAGACTGTCTATTCACCTTTATCTTCCGAGGACCGGGAACATAGATGTCTGAAACAAAGTAGGTGCCACTAAACGTTCACTGCAAGGCTGTACGGGCAGGTCAAAGCCAGGCCAAGGAGTTTAGGCTCGAAGCTGTGGCCAAGAGAGGGCCTGTCTTCCTTTTTGAGCCAATGAATAATTAGAAACTGTGGTTTCTAATTAATGCAACTTGTAGTCCCCAGGGGGATGGTGCACGAGGTGTTCCGGGAAGAGCTATCTAGCAGTAGAAGTTGGAAACGGGTGTGAGTCGTAGGCAGGTCCGGTGGAGGTCTGAACCTACGAGGAGTCAGCTAGAGAACAGGAGATGAGATTCCACGAGACATTCTAGGGACGGCTTGGCCTTTGCGGTCACACAGACCTGGGTGTGAATCCCAGTTTCGTCACTTTCTAGCTGGGCACCCCTAGACAAGTAGCTTCCTTCTCAACTTCCGTTTCCTGATCCGTAACAAAGGATGTTAAGATACATCCCTCAGAGAGCTGCTGGGGAAGAGGGAATTCGTAATGCGCGCAGAGCACCCGTTCTCAGGAAATAGTCAGTACATGTTATGACTTTTCATCCTTTTTCCCCAAAGGAATCGGTGATCGGAATTTGATCATTCGTTGAATTCCAGACCCCAGATGTGTTGCCTAAAAAATGGTGACCGTGTTAGAAAAATTAGGAGTTTGCGTTTTCGACACGTTAGATTTGAGTGATAGCCTCCTTGAAATATCTGCTCTAGAGCTGGCGACGAGAGAGTGAAACTCCAATGACATTTGATAGGAGCGAGTGGCACTCAAGACGTTGAGACGAGGAGTCCTCCGCGTAAAACAGGCTTTCTGATGTCAGAGTGACAAGATCAGAGCAGAGTCCAGGCTCTCCGTGTTCGGCGCACTCGTCAGCATTGCCACATTTTAGGAAACGGGCTGTTTAATTCTATTTGACGCGACACTTCGCAGATGTTACTGTCAAGTTCTGAGCTCCTTCAGATCCCTCATCGTCCGCCACAGCCAGCAAGATTGGCCGCACGTGCGGGTCACCCCTCAGAGCCTCCTAGTGACGGGAGAAGAGCCAGAGCCAGGCACGTCATCGGTACCCAGGGGAGGCTGAGCCACGCCGATTACCGCAGACGGATGGCATTGAAGAAGCGAGGCTTTCGGTGGCCTGGAACTCAACCGAAACAGTTCCAGATGTTGGAATTAGATCACCCGTGCTGTTCTGTTGCTTTCCACCTACGTGGCATTGAAGTTATCCAGAGAGCAAACCCCGAATAATGAAGTCCGGGTCACTCCCCGCCTGTCTTCCTAAATGCCACTTGGAACCAGTGCCTTTTCACTTGACAACAAAATCAATGAATGAAATATCACAGGGTGGAAAGCGATGCCGTGCAGAATGCATTATGGGCAACGCCTTGTCCCAGGGATGGAAAGGCTTGGCCCTCTGTACTTCACTTTCCAGAACATCAGCATATCTACTTAATGAAACTTGAACCTTCTGTTAATCCTTCACCTGTTCGCTTTTAAACTGAATCCTTTGAACAAAACGCAGAAGGCCGCCTCTTTGGATTCCGCCTCTTTATAAACGAGCTATCATTAAAAAGTGGAATGTGCGTCAGTTAAGGGGAAAAAGTGACTAATTAGGAAAACGGTTCATGAGATTAAAGAACTCTTTCTACTCCTCACTGGGTCCCCTATGAGCCAACATTATCTCCTTCAAATTGTTCTTTCCTTTTGAGAATCATCTCAGTCCTGAGCCCACTGAGCCGAGTGCCACGATTTCTACGGATTCAGGGAGAGCCACCACGTGGGAGAGCGAAGATGGTGGCCGAGGGGAGGGAGGGTGTGTACAGTCTTTTCCTTGGAGTTGGCACCTGCCCCTTGGAGAACACAAGAGACCATTGAAAGAATAACGCCATTCCTTTAGAAGTGTTGAAAAATAGGACTAGTGTGAGAGAAGTACCTCTTAAGAGGGTGCGTGTGTGTGTCCGTCCGTCCGTCCGTGCGTCCATCCATCCGCAGGGACAACAGAAAAATCAGGAAGGAACGAGGCGAGGAGTGGTTATTCCGCTGCCCTCTGCTCCAAGGACATGTTCTTCCTTTGGAAAAGTGGATGTTTGATTCAAGCCAAAGGTATCAGGAGAGGAGAAACATCTGGAATCATAGTTAAGGTTCACAGCGCATCTAAGGTGTCTCTTCGGTTTTAATCCAGACTCTCTTTTTTCCTTCCACAAATATTCATTGAGCACTTACTACATTCCAGATACTACTGAGCTCTGGACGTGTAACAACTCACGGCTTCCCCTCAGAGGCATACGTCCAAGTATCGATGAGGGAGGCAAGAGGACGAGCAAGAGCAAAAACAGACAAGGTGGGCGCTGCGAAGGAAATAGAGTACTGGAGAATAGGGAGGGGAGCTAGCTTTGAAGACAGGGACATGAAGGAAGGCTTCTCCGAGGAGAAATCTGAGCTGAGAGGGCACAGTAAGCTGACCTGGAGAAGAGAGTCGGGGCGGGTGTGGAGGTGAGCATTCCAGCATGTGTGGAGCTTGAGGTGGAAAAAGGCTGAAGGCCTTGGAGGAACGGGAAGTCCCATGTGGCTGGAGTATAGCGAGTGCCAAGCAGTGTTGGGAGGGGAAGGAGATGGGCTGGAGCTCATTCTTGTGGGAATCTGTAGTCCACCACGATGAGTTTGCTTTTTATGTTTCAATAGACTGTGTCGTGGGCAACCGATGCTACCTGATTTGCATTCCACAAACATAAGTTGTCGCAGTGTGGAGAATGGATTGGAGGAGACAAGCACAGAAGCAGACCCGTTAGGACCGGCTAGTATGGCAGCATTTGCAGAGAGAGGTGTCGAGACCTCAGATATATTTTGGATGCTAGGATGTGGTTGGTGAGGGAGAGGAAAGAATCAGCGTTGACGTCGAGCTTTCTGGCTTGAGCGGGACAAGGAGGATGTGGTCACCACGAGTCCTCCTGTCAACAGATGCCATGCCGCATCAGCAGTGCACTTTGCACTATGCCAGTGCTGGGAAATAGACATGGGACACAGGTGGAATGCAGCCCTGGCCTTCGCCAGGTCCACTGTTGAAACAGGAAGAAGACAGGTGTGTGAATAATCACTTAATAGAACAAGACATACTGACACACAACTAGAGGTGTTTGGCAGAATCCCCTGGGAAATTTATTCTCTCTTCTCTCCCCCCACCCCAACCAGTTTTATTTATTTGTTTTATAGCAATCGTTGTCATTTTTGCTTTTGCTTATATATTTAAAATATAAGATACATACTTCACATGGAAAGGAGTATATATAATATTTATGTGGTCTTTAAGGAATCATAAATCCAACATCCGTGTATCCACCACCTAGTTAAAGAAGTAAATCTTCATCAAACCCCTTGAAGCCCTATGTACTCTCTCAGAGTTAAATATTATTCTGGATTTTCGATTTATCACTTCCATACTATTCTTTGTGGTTTCACACCCACATTCCCAAACAGAATGTTATTTATTTTGCCTCTTTGAACGTTATGGAAATGGAAGCGTTCTACATATATACTTCTGAGGCTTCTTTTTTTGCTCACATTCTGTTAGTGGGAAGTATCCATGTTGCAGCATGCAAATCCAGCTCATTTATTTTTACTGCTATGTATGAATAAGTCACAGTATGTCCATTCTCTTGTCACAGAGCACTTGGATGTTTACCTTTTTGGGCTATTCTCAATAGTATTTCTATGATTAGTATTCATATATTTCTAGAGTACATATCTCCTGGGGGAGGGTTACTGCGAGATTATACGTAGGAGTGGGTTATAAAGTACGTATACTCAACTTTATTAGTGATTGCCAATGGTTTTGCTCAGTGGCATTTATAATTTACACTCCCACCCTAGCAATTAACAGTTCCCATGGCTACCCATCTTCATCAGTGTTCACTCATTCTTGTTTTCCTTTTTCAAATCTTTGCCAATCTAGTGCATGAAAGATGAAGTCACCGGTGCATTAATTTGCACTTTTATTACTAATGAAGCTGTACATTTTTAATACATTTATTGGTTGGTTAAATGTCCTAGAAACATTTGTTCATATCTTTTGCCCATTCTCTATTGAGTCTCTCATCTTTTCTTTATTGATTCATAGCCACTCTTTATATGTGCTGAATGTGAAGCCTTTGCCAATTTTATGTGCTGAAAATATTATCTCTCAGTTTATTGCATGTCTTTCCAGTTTTTTATGGGGTCAAGTGATAGACTGAAGTTCTTCACTGTGCTATAGTTAAATTTATCGGGCTTTTCCTTTACGGCTTGCATGTTTTGGTATTGTTTTAAGAAAATAATCTATACCCTGGAGTCATAAAAATATTCTCCATATTCTAAAATTTTTAGAGTTTTGCCTTTCACATTTAACTTCTTTATTCATATGGAACTGAGTCATATGTGAAGTATGGATGAAGTTTATTTTTTATTTTATAATCATTTGTTCCAACATAGTTTTTCAAATTAGCTTTGTGTCACCTTCCTGTCTAAGATCAGTTTCCTTCCTATACATAACGATGTTCCATTGGTCTGTTTGTGTATCTGTATGTCGGTACCACATTACCTTTATTTACTATACCTTTATAATTCATAATAGCTGGTAGTCTAACCCCCTCATTTGTTCTCCTCCCTTTTAAACACTTTCTTAAAGTGAACTATAAGAAAATACAGTATATTTAAATTTATAGTTCAATGACTTGTCACAGTCTTAGTTATCCTTAATAGATATATTTTAGAATAAGTTTGTCAAATTCCATGCATGCGCGCGCGCACACACACACACACGTACACACACCCACACACACTGGGATTTTGATTGGAACTTTATCCATAAGTTAATTTTATAAGAATTGTTATCTTTATGGTAATGAGTCTTCCTCTTTATAAACATGATTTGTTATTTTGTTTTTTTTCTTCTTTAATATCCTCCAGTAACATTTTATAAAGTTCCCCATATAAGTCTTGCACATCTTTTGTTAGGTGTATTCCTGGGTACCTAATATATTTTGTTGCCATTGCAAATGGTATGTGTATTTTTACCTATCGTTGGTATATGAGAAGACAGTTAACGTTTGCATATTGATATCTTATGCAGAGTCCTCCTAAACTCGCTTATTGGTTCTAATAATTTATCGGTAGACCTCAGTTAGACACATTATATATTTATCTGGATGTTTTTTAAATTTCCTTATAAAAATCTGTCTTTCACCCAAAAAGTATAGTCTGTTTATGCAGATTGCTACCAATATGGTTAATGTTATTTCTACCATTCGATTTCGTGCTATTTCTCCTAGTTTTTAGGTTTCTCTTTATTTCTCCTTTTTACATTTTTTGGATTGATTGTAGGTTTTTAGTTCTCATTCCAGTTTTAAACTCTACTAGATTGAAAGTTATATACTAGAAATCTTGCCATGAATATTTAATGTCCGAAATTAATATCTTCCCTTTCCCAAATAATGCGAGAACTTTGGAATGCGCTATCTATAATTACTGCCTCTTGAATTACATGCCTGTTATTTAAAGGATGCTTGTGTATTTTGTTTTTGTTTTAATTTCCTTAGATAGCATTGTTGACTTTCAATTGGTATGTTGTAAAGTTTTTATCTATAAATTTGTTATTTTCTTTTCTCACTATTTGTTCTCACATTTCAGACTTTCCTTCTGGGATCATTTTCTTTCTTCCTGAAGTATATCTTTCAAAATTTCCTTTAGTGAATGTCTGCTGCTGGTAAAATCTGTTTTTGATTCTCTGAAAAATGTTTTTATTTTGCCATCTTGAAGGATGTTTTTCACTGAATCTAGAATTCTAGGTTGACAGTTATTTTCTCTTGGCACCTCGAAGATTTTATTCCATCCTCTTAAAGCTTACCTTGTTTCTGTTGATAAGTGAACTATCTGTCATTTTTTTCATTTCTACATCTTTTACTTGGTTCTTTTTCAAATATGCCTGGTCATTTTTGACAGTTTTCTTATTCTTTGGTCATACTTTTTATAGTGTATATAGTTACCTATTCATCTCATAATAAATTACAATAAAACTTAGTGGCTTAAAACAAGTCACTTATTACGTCTTATGATTTCTGTTAGGAATTCCAGAAGAGCTCAGCTAGGCAATTCTCAATTTGGGAACTCTCATACTTTGCAGTTATAGGTCAGCTTGGGCTGGATCACTGACTTTTTTTTTTTTTTTTTTACATACAAAATGATATTTTATTGTGATGTGGTGCTGGTATTTTGCGTTTTGTTTTTTTCCACTTTGTTGAGATAGAATTGACTTATAACTTTGTGTAAGTTTAAGGTGTACAAAATGTTGATTTGATATACTAAATATTGCAAATTGATTACCCTTACACTGTTAGCTAACACCTCCATCATGTCACATTCTTAACATTTCTTTTTTGTGATGAGAACATATAAGATCTACTCTCTTAGCAACTTTTAAGTATATATTACAGTATTTTTAACTGTAATCACTATGCTGTATTAGATCCCCAGAACTTATTCATCTTATTATTAGAAGTTTTCACCCTTCAATCAGCATCTCGTTTCTCCCAAACCCCCCAGCTCCTGATAACCAGCATTCTACTCTCTGTTTCTGTGAGTTCAGCTTTTTCAGACTCCACATATAAGTGATATATCATGCAGCATTTGTCTTTCCCTGCCTAACTTATTTCATTTAGCATAATGCCCTAAAGGTTCATTCATGTTGTTGAAAATGGCAGGATTTTTCTCATTTTTTATGGCTGAGTACTATTCCACTGTATATATAATATACCACATGTTCTCTATCCACTTATCTATAGATAGACATTTAGGTTGTTTCCATGTCTTGGCTATTATGACTAATACTGAAGTGAACCTGGGGGTACAGATGCCTCTTTGAGATCCTGTTTTCATTTCCTCTGGATGTACACCTGGAAGTGGGCTTGCTGGATCATACGGTAGTTCTATTTTTAATTTTTTTTCATACTGTTTTCCATAGCGGCTGCGCCAGTTTGCATTCCCACCCCCTGTGTGCACAAAGGTTCCCTTTTTTCTACATCCTCACCAACACTTCTCTTATGTTTTTGATAATAGCCATTCCAACGGGTGTGAAGGGATATTTCATTGTGGTTTCGATTTGTGTTTCCCTGATGATTAGTGATTTAGAGCATCTCTTCATGTACCAGTTGGCTACTTGTATGTCTTTTTTGGAAAAAAAAAAAAAATGTCTATTCATTTCCTTTGCCCTTTTTTAAATTAGATTGTTTGTTTCTTTGCTATTGACTTATATGAGCTCTTTATATATTTTGGACACTAAACCCTTAAAAGATATGTGACTTACAAGTATGTTCCCCCATTTCGTCAGCCACCTTTTCATTTTGTTGATTGTTTCTTTCACCGTACAGAAGCTTTTAAATGCGATATAGTCCCACTCATTAGTTTTTGCTTTTGTTTTTTTGGTGTCATATCCAAAGAGTCTTTGACAAGGCTAAACTAACATCAGGGAGCTTTTCCCCTATGTTTTCTTCCTAGGAATTTTAGGTTTTCAGTTCTTATATTTAAGTCCTTAATCCATTTCAAGTTAATTTTTGTGAGTGGTGTAAGATAAGGGTCTGATTTCATTTTTTTCTACATGTGGTTATTCAGTTTTCTCAACACCATTTATTAAAGATAATTGACTTTTAATAAATATTCATATAACTGTCAAGTTAGTGTCTGCCGGAGGCCAGGGAGTTCATTTTTCCTCCATGGGGTCCCCTCCACGGTGTATCTTGAGTGTCTTTGTGACGTGGAAACTGGCCTTTCTCAAAGTGAGCAAACAGCGAGGTGGGGGACACTGAAATGAGTCACTCAATGGGAAGGGGATTCAAATTCCACCTTTTTAGGGAAAGAGAGAATTAGGGGACATTTTTAAAAACCACCACCTATTTCCTATTATTTTTTTTTAAATATATTCAACAAATATGTCTTATGTTCTATATATAATATTTCCAATGAGTCTTTGTGAGTCAGTCAAATTCATTGTTACTAATGCAGGATTTATCTCCTGATAGATTTTTTGTCTGTTGGGGGGCGGGGCGTGGGGAGAATGGAAGGTGGCTTATGTTCCTTAGAAATTTATCTCCCGGGAATTCTTTGATGCCGGGTTTAATATACAATCCTCTAGAGAGGATTTTTATTTGCTTCGGCCAAGTAACAAGTTTCACAATAGTTTTCAGACCAAAAAGGTAGCTATGAATTCTGGCCTGAGGATGGACCTAGAGTTAAGAATTCTCAGAAAAGACCTCTTTATCACTCAGTTTCTATCAGCCGGACACAAAGCCATGTCACACAAATTTTCCCACCCTCTTCTTCAACTGGGCTGGCTTTTCCCTACTCCACCCACCAAGGGTATGACTTCTCAGGGGATCCTGGCTTTACGTGTTGTTCTCCAGGCTGCCTATACATAGTCCTAGTCCGTCTCCTTTTCCTGCGTCTGGCTCATCGATGTTTGGTGATGTTAGCGATCAGCGGGTCCCCGAATTCAGGTACTGCCCTCAGCTTGCTTACCTCTCTGTGTTTGTGCTTTTAATCAGTTTTCTTTCTGACCATGAGGATTTGTGTATATATGTTCTTATCTATTCAATGTTCTCTCTTCCTCTCTCTCTCTCTCTCTCTCTCTCTCTCTCTCTCTCTCAATCTCACACACACACACACGTATATATACATATTTTTTTTTTGATCCAGCATTTTTAGGTGTTTTCTGTCAGAGTGTTATTTTGTTTTTTTTCCGGATATGTTGTCCTCTGCGATGTCAGAAACTGACGAACCTCGGGAGCTCTTTAAAAATATGAATTCCCTGGCCCAGGCCACACTTAGCAAATTAGAGTCTCCTGAGATGGGGCCAAGTACACCTATTCTTTACAAGCCTCCCCAGAGGACCCTGATGCTTGCCACCCCTAAGAGAGAACCACTGTAATGAAAATATGGCCCAGGAGCAGTGGCAGTGCAGAGAAACTAAATTTGGTCCACGAAGTTGGGGAAGGCTTTATAGAAAAGAAAATGTGTTTTTTTACCCCTTTTTAAAATTGATTGACATGCTCTCACTGCTGCAGTTAGTAAGTGAGCACCCAGTGCCAGCATCGGTCCACATAGCTAGAGGCCCCTGGGGAGTGTCCAAAGGCGGCCAGCTGTCTTTTCACTGTGCGTGTAGCGAGATGATGAGAGCTGGACCTCTTTCTAGTATAGTTAATGCCCATTCACACGTCTGCCCATTACCTGGGCTCAGAGCCACCAGAAATCCAGCTTGCTGAGCATGAACCCACCTGCATCATCCACTGGTCCTACTGAAGACGGGGAGTGGGGGTTCTGAGCTGACAGGTGCAGCATAAAAGCCAGAATTTCAGTTATACTGGCTAGGCAAGGGGAGTTCTGTACAAGAGACTCTCTCAGAAGGTCAGATTCCTCAACTGTACCAAACTCTGTACTGAAAAAGAGATTTATTTGACCTTCCCTTTACCAGCATGTGAAAGGCGTTCACAGTGGACCGCATCCCTAGATCCGTTTGAGAGGAAATGCTAAACAGTTTGAGAGATATGTGTATCTGGAATCAGGAAAACCTAGGTTTGAATCCCAGCTCTACAACTTAGCAGCGGCATGACCACAGGCAAGGGACTTCCGTTTCTCTGAGCCTCGGTGTCCATTTCTGCTAAATGGAAGGTAATAATGCCTACCTTCTAAGGTTATTGGAAAACTTAAATGAAGCCATGTATTTTAAATGTCCCATACGGTGTCTGGCGGATACTCCTGTTTGTTATTTTTGTTGTTGCTGTTATGGTTCTTAAAAACCCTAAGGGATAAATAGAACCAGGATTATGTTTATGTTCTTCTGTTTAACAAGTTTGATGCCTACTTACCTCTGCAGCCAAGTCATAACCAGACTTCTGTAGGCACACACTGACCCCAGCCGAGCTTCCCAGGTATAGTTCTTAGGAGCAACAGTAAAAATCACAGTTCAATTTTTTGAACAGCTCTAAGTACCAGACGCCAGGCTACTTTACATTTGTTATCTCTAGTCCTTACCGTAACCCGCAAGTAGATTTTATTAACGCAATTTGACAAAAAAGCAAACCAAAGCTCAGAAAATAAAGGACTCTGCAAACTCCAAGATTGTGCATATTTTAAATATGCATACCGCCTCCCCTCCTCCATGCACACCTCTATCATGATTCCTCTGCCCAAGACCTTTCCTCACCCCAAAATGGCCCTCCACCTCCTCCCCTGCCCACCAAAATCTTACTCATCTTTTAAGACCCAGTACAAATGCCACCTTCCCTGTGGACCATCCTCTGGATCCCTCGGTTGCAAAGAATTACTGTGTTTGCTATATTTTCATGGGCTTTTCCTTACGTTCTATTTTTTTTTTTGCATGTTTGTTTTCATTTTGTGTCTCTTACACACATAAACATCTCCTGTACTTATTAGTAATGTGTCTGAAGTCAGCAATTACATCTTACTCATTTTTTATTTAATAAGAACCATTCATTATATTTCATAGTATCCATTAAATGTTTATCGAACTACAAAATAAAAATCACATCCAGAAAGGTTGTTACTAGGCACATTCTTAGGTATGTTTGTCCTTCAATCTTTAGTGATGCCACAGAGTGACCGTTAGTGAAGGACAAAGTTGACACACTTTTGCCCTCTTACCTACGAAAGTGCCCAAGTTGCAGTTATGCAGGTAAGAGGCCTTCTGTCTACCCAAGGTTTATAAGTTGCGGAAGTTCGACTCGTTAGGATCTCTGGTACCCAATATTTTTCTTTGGCCCCTTCAGCATCATTATTCTCACCCGTAGATTATTCCAAATCTACAAAAGGTAACCGGACAGCATGTCAAGTTCTATTAGCTCAGAGCTGCAGCTGCCCCCACGTGCAACCTATTTAAAATGATTCATCACAAGGAGCCTTATACCTAAGTTCCTGGGTCACCCTCAATCAAAACTCGCATAAGAGGAATGGAATTAGAATCTCTCAAGGGCTAAAAGGTTGCATTTAGAACAGGTTCTTCCGTTTCTCTGATGCCTTTCATCCAATGACACTTCAATAGAAAGTTAATTGAAATGGAAAACACCAAGCACAAAAGCTAAAAGCAAAAAATAATAATAGCAAGACTTTATAAGATGTTCAGGATTATGCCACACTTTGATTAAGCATAGATTTAGAAGTCGCAGGCAAACCAAAAACTTTGTTTTGAAAACTGTTAAGGCAATGACATGTCTAAAATCTTTCCGTCTCTAAGAAAGATTAAAAGTACCCAAAGAGGGGAATATCGATTCAGCAAATAAGGCAGAACAGAGTCTGTAGATCATATGGGAGGTTTTTGGTGCGGATGGATTGGTGATTGTGTCTAAGTCTTAAACAGTTATGAAGAATTGACAGCCATTGGATCCTGGACTGTCAGAACTCAGTGGGGCCTTCGGGGAATTATTCTGTGGAAATATTTCACAAAAGTGGAGGTCCAGGTCTCAGAACAATTGGGCCTGGCCTAGAATTCCGGTCTCTTGTTGCTTATTTCTAATACTGTCTGTAGTAATTGCTCAGGCTGTCCCAAAGCTGGCCATGATATAGGGAGAAAATGTATAAACAAATCACTGCTGTGTGATAGGGGAATTGCTGTAGATGGAGGTGTAATAGAGCCACAGCTTTTTAGAGCCCAGTGATTAGAGTCATGTGTCATTTTTCTTACATAGCCTACACCCAAGATGTCATTTCCAATTTCAGCTATTTAAAGCAGAGTTAAGCATTTAAAGACATTCTTCAAGCACAAGAATGCAGAATCCGACTAGCTTTTTCCTACCTTTCTGAGCTGTCTAGTACCATAGCATTTTTTTTTTTTTTTTTTTTTAGCAATTGGCCATTATCGGATCTTTCTCAATTCATTTCAGTTTTCAGAGAAATAACTCTTTTCACACTCATAATTAATCAATTTACATAATATTTACTTAGCACGTTTATTTGCAAGGACATGACCTGGCATAAGCAGGTTTGGGAATAAACACACTCACTCTTGCTAAACATACAGCCAGATGGGTAGAAACAGGTGTGTGTAGACCTACTGGAGAAGTCCTAGGGAGCTTTGTTCTGCATGCCTTGTGCATCAGTCAATATAAAAACATTGCTGGAAAAGAAGCAGAGATTGGCAGCAGGCCCTCAACGTATTGCAGTCCATTTCCTCCCTTTATGGACGCAGGAAAGAAAAGGAGGTGTCCACTTTTAGCAGTGTGTACTGGTCTGTCTAGGATTGGTAGGTATCAGTCCATTTGGGCTGCTATAACGGAATACCATGGGCCGGGTGGCTTATAAACAACACATTTATTTCTTATAGTTCTGGAGGCTGAGAAGTCTAAGGTCAAGGTGCCAGCAGAGTTGATATCTGCTGAGGGCCCACCTCCTAGCTCACAGATGGCCGGCCGTCTTCTTGCTCTGTTCCCATACAGCAGAAGAGGAAGGAGATCTCTCTGGGCTCTCATTTATAAGAGCGCTCGTCACATCACATTCATGAGGGCTCCACCCTCATGAACTGGTCACTTCCTAAAGGCCCTACCTTCAGATATTAACCCGTTGATGATTAGGTTTCCACATACAAATTTTGGGGGTACGTAAATATTCAATCTATGGCATATGGTAAATAAACCTAATCATTGGATTCATGGGACATGGCTCCCTGGACCGTAGCACATAAAGTCTCTAACTGTTGGAGTTTAAAATAGAGTCGTTTCATGATGGACATAACCCCCTTTAATGTAAATGATGACGCGGTACATAGCTTGGAGAACTTATCTCTCGGTCAGAGCACTTTTCAGTGTGGCAAGGAATAGGGGCGTGACACTGGGAGTCCTAGGCTGCTTTTTGCCTTACCTGTGCCTCCTGATTACCTGACACCAGGTAGGAGCTGTGATTCTTGTGGGTCTGATCTCTTCTGTGTTATCTCAGTTGCTCCATCCAGTATATTGATGAGATCTAGTTCGGTGAAGACAGCCTCTCATGTATGTTCAAAAAACAGTGGGAAAGGATCAAATGAATGGCTTTTCCATTTCTCAGGTTTCTGAGAAAACTTTGAGAGAACCTAGACATGCAGTGGAAGCTACAGGGAGTAAAATGGTAATAGAAGCTGGAAGTCAGAACAGTTACTCTCTGTGAGTTTAGGCAGAACCAGTGTAAAACCAGAAGAGAGAGACAGACAAGTAGGCACAGAGACAGAACGAGGATGGACTGGCCACAGGCTGCTGGTCAGATATGCTCCAGGTCAAGGTTAGCATGCGAACCGGGCTCATTGGTGATCCAGGTAAATTCTTCTTTCTCTGACTGTAATTGACTCTCCCTATACATTGACTGTCGCTCTGTTAACTCGAACCACCAGTGGCGGATTAATTTTGGTTGCTCTCTGGGAGAAGAGACTGAGCATATGTAGCTGTCCAAGTTTGGAAGTCAACGAATGGACAATATCTCAAAGCCTTAGCTATAAAGTCAGCTTGTCCCTGGTCCCTTGCTAGAAGATGGAAAGTGGGAAATAATTTTCAAAAACTCATGTACAACAAATCACAATCAGAAGCTACATAAGAAGTTTAAACAAACAGGAACCTAACAAGCCTTATATTTTGACAAACACTGTTTTATTGCCCAGTTATAGTTCATCCTACAAAAGGTTTTAGACAACTTAAAAGAAAAGATACCATGATTTATGTACAAGGATTATTGTATCCTACACTGTTTTTAAAGGTGAGCTCTGAGCTTCCTTTGTAAAGAATCTACTTGGTCAGTTAGAAGATTCTTGCTTCAAAAGAATATATATCATTTCTTTTCGGTGGACTCGAGTTAATCCTGTTGTTTAGTTTTGAAAGGCATTTCTCACCTGGGACTTCCCAAAAGGCATATCCACCTAGTGCTACAGTGGACAGTGTCTCAGCCGTATCACTACAATAAATGCAGTGGAGAGTTTTATAAATCTGTTCAGTGCCCTTCAGGGAAAGCTGGAGGTCAGACATGGGACTCGAACACAGGCCCAGATGGCCAAAACACACAGCATTCTGTGATTTCCCCACTGGCCTGCGAACAGCCACTCATCGCTATGACTCTTCCCTATGGGGCCTTTGGCAAGACTCAAACAGCAGATATATCAGGGTTAATTTCTTCTAGCAAAAGAAAAGAGCATTTTATCAGCTATAGTATAAATTCATCAAAATGGTAATACTTTGGGATAAGAAAAGAGAATGGGAAAGCTGCAGCCACCTTCGAGGCACTCACTCCCACTTAAATTTCTAAACCTCTGGGCTACGGGAATGTGTCCTTCTTAGGCAGTTCTTCTCCACCCCGGTTCTTCCCCTCCTTCGAAGGCTCTGGAATGTTACTCGCTACTAAATGAGTGACCTTTTCGAGATCAAGCCTGCGACAATAGCTTTGGTATGCAACCAGCTCACACCTGGGGCAGGCACATCGGAGCCGGAGCCGCCACCAGCGCCTTTCCTGGAGGCGTCCAGACCATAGCCTTCTGTTCATCAGCCACTCTTCTTTCCCTGGCATTCCTCTGAGCAGGGGAAATCTTCCTTTCTCCTCAAATGTCACCTCAGCTATGCTTTTCCAACTCCCCCCATCTTCTCTAGTACCCCTCCCCCATCCCCTGCCTCCATCACTCTGTATCCCTTCGTCGACTTCGCTTTTCATGGTATCAGCACCACATGGCATTTTGTCTCGTTGTGGTCCAGCACCCCCACTGGAGGGAATGTGCCAATGAGACAGAGACTTTTGTTTCTTGGCTTTGTTGTTGCCTACGACTCACAGCCCAGAACAGTGCCTGGCACATAATCGGCACTCGGTAAATAACTGTTGGATGCATGAATGAGTGAATGAATGAACAAATGGTGGGACGGATGAGCAGAGTTAGATTTGGATGAGCAGTCTCTGGCTCCCTGTTTAAAACAACTGCCTAGTGGTCATCTACACACACATGCATCTCCCCTCTTGTTCGCTCCAAACACCGCCCAACCCTCTCTGTGACTTTGCCAGACCAAATTATTTTCTACCTTGAACCTGGAAGCCTCCATTCAGTCTTAATCAGAAAGGATATCAAAACTATTCAAAGGCAAGGTCTTATGCATTGTTATTATTGGTGATTTAATACCTTGCCAAGGGCAGACCATTAGCTGACTATT